>NC_089796.1:34086663-34151663 GCF_040412425.1 Macrobrachium rosenbergii | reverse complement strand
ATTTTGATATATTTACTGTTCCAATTGCCGTGTATTTATGTGTACTGATAACAATTGTTCAAGTATCATATGTAGTGTAATGTCAGATCTCAAAAGAGTTAGTGATTTAGATAACTTAACAGCATAATTCAAAATTAATAATATGTTTTAATAATAACGTAGTATGTGATCGAACATTTTGTTTCCCAGCAACATGTTCTCTGTACTCGTGATTTTGTATGTCGTGTTTTGATTCAATTGTCATCATGAAAGATAACATGTTGACAAGCGAGAGAATGGCAGTCGAGTTGTTTAAGATTTTGTCTCATACGATAAAAAGACTAGTGATTTGGTTCTTCATCTTATTTTAAAAACATGCCATTTATGATTAGCCAGCTGCCATCTGTTTTGATCGTGTTGAGATTTCGTTAAGAGCTTCGTCCCATCTGATTTTTTGTTCGAGTCGCGTAAGCCTTTTTGAGAGTAAATGCACATGACTCGATCGATTACATCATGTTTTGTAAGACTGCATTGCCCTGATCATGTATTGTTCTAACGCGTTAGTTTTGGCCCCAAAATGTTTTGCCCAAGAAGTGACGCCATCTGACTGTTTCATTTCTAAATGGAATCCAAAAGTTTGCTCATTCTGATTTCAGAGACTGTTCATGTGGTTTCCTCTCTCTCTCTCTCTCTCTCTCTCTCTCTCTCTCTCTCTCTCTCTCTCTCTCTTCAATAGAGAGAAGTAATTAACGTGAAATATTTGTGTGGTCATTGATATTCAACTTAGCTTTTGGGATCTGAATGTAGGAAAAGTGTGAAACGGCACCTATCAAAAGTGTGTTTTGTGAATCTCAAGCAGCTGCATTTCGAGTAGATTTTGCAAAAGTTTTCACAAGCTTGTGTAAGGTAAAGTGAATTTTATTTATTATTACCATGGTATAATAAGGTATATTAAGAGATTTTTGCTTTAGTGAAATTGTTTTGGTAAATCTTTTGTGTATTTTTGAGTGTTCTTGTGCTTGGAATGTCTTAATTTTTCACATTTTATATATTGGTGATTTATTATTTATTTACTTAGCATTTTAAATATTTCTTGATAATTTAACATTTCATATTTGATTTAATTTTCATTTACTATGATTTTCTTTTCAAATCTTGAGTAATTTTTAATAGTTTAAATTCTGCTTGATTAATTTAATTTCTAGAAAAATTAAAGTTTTTGTGATTTAGTTTTGTTTAATAATTTAACTCAAGAATTAGTTACATTTTGTGTTGTTTTCAAGCAATAGTAAATTTCTTCAGACTGAATTCTAATTATAAATTTTGAATTTAAAAATAAATTTTTGTATTTAAAATTTTTAAAAACCAGTGATTCATTTATTGACCACCAGTGAATAGGGTTAATTGTGTGCATAATGCAAAGTGATAAACATGTTTTGTTCCTTCAGTTTTGCTGAAGTGGATTAAGACCAGGGAGGGAAACAGATAAAGTTGTTTGATGGAGTGATGCCCTTTTGCTCTTGTGTATTTCTTGTTAAATTGTTGATACCTCACACTTGTTTTAATAAACTTAGTTTGATTTTTCATTTGATTAATAAGCATTTTAAGGGATCACTGTTACCTTTACAGTACTTAGTCGTAATTTTTATTTTTATGAGAGTTCAGGTATCTGGCTGAAGTAAGGTAAATTTTTGAACTCTGTGATTAGCTGTGTAATAACCAGGTACTTAATAACACACACAAACACACATAAACACACACACACACACACACACACATATATATATATATATATATATATATATATATATATATATATATATATATATATATATATATATATATATATAGTATATACCGGGTGTTTCGAAATTAGAGCCCCCCCCCACCACAAAACAAATGGAAAGTTATGAAGTTTTCTGCTATAGCCTATCTCCTAGTACATTATTTTAAGATTCTATTAAACTATTTTTCATTTTACATTTCTTGTATTTTCAGACTGAGTGACGGAGTTAGATACAGCCATGGCTAATGACTTGGAGGAAATCAGATGGATTGACCGAATCCGGGCTATAACCTTGAGAGAGGCCAGGGATGCTGGCGCATCCTTCATTTCACGTTCCTGGATAGCTAAATACATTAAAAGAGATGAATCCTTTGTTAAAAGAAACTGGAACAAAAATCCATATGACTGTCATCGCAAAAAGAGTGAGAATCTTGGAAGGCCCGAAGTCCTTTCTCAGGAGTCAAAAGACATCATAGCTTAGGCAGTGGATAGACCAAGAAAGTCTTTATGTAAATTGGCGCTTGAACTAGAAACAAAAAGGGGAAAGAAGAGAAGTTATAGTGCTGTACATCTTGAGTTGAAAAAATCTGGTATCAAGCCATTTCATGTTATCAGCAAGCCCAACATCACTCAGCAACAGAGAGAAGACCGTGCATGGTTTTGTGGTTCATTTCTTAAAGATTGGGATGAAGCTGACTTTCTCCATGTTGCCGCATCAGATGAATTCTCCAATTACACAGTCAGAAAGCCAAATCATAAAAATGACATCATTTGGGCTGCAAAGTTGGATGATATCAGCGATGACGTGCGCTATCACCAAGTTGTGAAATTTCCGAAATGTTTGGGAATTTTTCTCTGTTTCACAGCCAAATGGTTAATGTGGATCATCAAAGAAAAAGGACAGTCATGGAATGGTGAATACTTCAGATAAACTGTGCTTACTGGTGGAGTATTTCCTTTCCTCAAAGATCCTGAAAATGTGTTATCTGTTGAAGAAGACACATTTTTGCATGATAAGGCACCATGTTTCAAGGCTCTTCAGACACAGGAGCTGCTTCGAAACAGTGGTATTGATTTCTTCTCATCAAATGAATTTTCAGGTAGCTTCCCTGACCTTAATGTGTGAAAACATTGGTAGTATCTTGAAGGATCATGTTGAAGCATGCACAATGAACTATGATGGTATACCAAGCCTCGGCGAGCTGCGAAGATAAGTGACCGAAGTGCTCAGGAAAATAGTGTTGGAGTCTCAGCTTTTTTTTACAATTTGCTGAAATCATAACCCTCAAGAATGCAGGCTGTGGTACAGGCAGATGGAGGCCACACAAAATATTAAATACTCAGAGAGAAACTTAAATAAATACCTGTTCTGAATTACTTTTGTTTTTGTTCATATCAATCTTAGTTTATGCTGTAGAGGAGGTGGGGGCTCTAATTTCGAAACACCCTGTATATATATGATACGAATAGAATCTGCAAATAACTACATTTGAAATTATCTAAATGTCCAATTAAGCATTTTTGAGTCCATGTCCTCCAGTATTCGGGTTATAGTGTTAATTATCAGTTACGGCAGCAGTGAAGAGTAAACTTCATTTTTGTGTTATGGGGAAAATTGGGATTTTGATTTTCCATCATTCAATTAAAAATTCTTTGCCATATAAGACTAATAAATTTCAATCAAAGTTTCATATATATATATATATATATATATATATATATATATATATATATATATATATATATATATATATATATATATATATACAACCACACACACACACACACACACACACATATATATATATATATATATATATATATATATATATATATATATATATATATATATATATATATATATATATATACATACAGTATATGCATTTATATATATACAAAGCATTAAGTGTATGGTATATATGCTTTTTGTTAGTTAAGCATTTTCGGTTGGCTTGATTATATTTTGGGCGAGTGAAAATGTGTCCTTGTCTACATAGTTTGATAGTCAGTGTTGACATAGTCTGATGGTCAGCTTCGCTGCCCATGGAAACAGAACATTCTTCGCTCGAGGGTCCCGCTGGTGCATGACTCCTCGACGAGGACCCCCTTGCTAAGTCATGGAACCTCCCCGCAACGGAAGTCGTTGGTGGACAAGTTCCGGACGAAAAGTTCGTTCATGAGTTTGCTCCGATGGGAGGAACAAAGGAATTGTAGATTTTCCATTTTGAGTACAGGTTAATCGTTCAGGTGCTAATTATCAGTGGAAAGACCCGTTTCTGTTGAAGTGCTGTCGAGCTGCCAATAAGGTGAACTAAGTCTTTACTTTCAAAGCCCGAACGGACTTTATCATTTGTCTTGTGTGAACCTGTACTGTTCTTTTTACATATGGCTTGTGCTGTGGATATTTCTTTTCATTTCCATTATTGTTATTTATGCCACCTCTGTTTTTTTTTTTTATAAAACTTCCGTTTTCTGTTTTCTATATGCCATTTTATTTCTTGCATTGATCTGATGTGTTTTTTTGTATTGCATCAGTAACATGGGAGAAATCCCACAACTATTTCCTTTCCGGTGCCTGTTTTAAAAGTTCTTTTCTCTTTTGATTCCTCAGATGTATTGTAAGAGGTCACAAATTAAAGGGAACTTTGACAGTAAACGTGACTTCGGTCATGTTAGACATACCTGACTTTTATGTTGTGGAGACTTAGTCAAAATTGGTTACACTATGATGTGCAAGGGTTGGTCTGGTTTTTATATAGCTTATATTTCCAGGGTTTCGGCTCGTCCTCGTCCAGTATACCTTTTTTTTTTTATTCCAATCCATTTCTCGTGGTAGTCTAATGCATATTTTTGAAGGCCTGATTTTGCTGTTAATCCTAGATTTAGTTTGTAACTTGATTGCTGAGAGAGAGAGAGAGAGAGAGAGAGAGAGAGAGAGAGAGAGAGAGAGAGAGAGAGAGAGATGCTCTGCCCTTCTCGACGCTGACCAACGCTACCGAGGTACCTCTTCGAGGTAAGTTGAAATATCATCACGCCCTCTTGGAGCATAATATATATACATATATATATATATATATGTATAATATATATATATATATATATATATATATATATATATATATATATATATATATATATATATATATATATATATATATATATATATATATATATATATATATATATATATATATATATATATATATATATATATATATATATATATATATATATATATATATATATATATATATATATATATATATATATATATATATATATATATATATATATATATATATATATATATATATATATATATATATATATATATATATATATATATATATATATATATATATATATATATATATATATATATATATATATATATATATATATATATATATATATATATATATATATATATATATATATATATATATATATATATATATATATACATACATACATACATACATACATACATACATATATATATATATATATATATATATATATATATATATATATATATATATATATATATATATATATGTTTATTTATTTATTTATTTACATGGGTTATCATCAAAGGAGTGACATGACAAAAGTGGCAAAAAATACAGAAATTCAAAGGAGTGACATAACGAAATAGTGACAAAAACCTCAGTAGAAATATTTTCCACAACTGCTATGAAACTAGTTGTTCGTCGTATCCGAAAAAAAGAACTTCCAGCAGAATCAGATTTTGCAGCATATTTAATGATCCCAGATAGTTTAAAGATTTCCAGAAGTGGAGAAAAAAACTTTTTATTGTTTGACACAAAAGAAGGAGACACGGCCAACGAAAACGAGAGGCAACCGGAAAACGTGAGGATTATTGGATTTGGAACTGACGATAATTTAAGGAAACTAGCTAACGCGTTGGTCTGGTTTCTTGATGGAACGTTTTAAAACTTGCCCTCAGCTTTTCCATCAAATATGTACCAGTCACTACATGTTCATGGACAAACGTTTCCAGTTGTTTATGCCTTACTGCCTGGAAAAACACAGGGGGTATATGCATCCATGATTGAATTATTAATTTCAGTTGCGGGAACAAAGGAAATTGAGTTGAACCCTACATTATAATATTTGATTTTGAGCTGTTCAACAGAAATTTCCAAATGCTAAGGTAACAGGGTGTTTGTTTCATCTTCGTCAAAACATATATCGAAGTATCCAGAAGAATGGTCTTTCGAATATCTACAACAATAATGAAGATGTGTCCTTAAGTATAAAAAAGTTGTCTGCCCCTCGCGGTTTTACCTCCAGGGGAAATTTGCGATGCAATATTACATTTGTCAAGTTGTGCTCCATGTAGCGCTGAAACAGTTTGTCAAGTTGTGCTCAATATAACGCTGAAACAGTTTGTCAAGTTGTGCTCAATATAACGCTGAAACAGTTTGTCAAGTTGTGCTCCATATAACGCTGAAACAGTTTGTCAAGTTGTGCTCAATATAACGCTGAAACAGTTTGTCAAGTTGTGCTCCATATAACGCTGAAACAGTTTGTCAAGTTGTGCTCCATATAACGCTGAAACAGTTTGTCAAGTTGTGCTCCATACAACGCTGAAACAGTTTGTCAAGTTGTGCTCAATATAACGCTGAAACAGTTTGTCAAGTTGTGCTCCATATAACGCTGAAACAGTTTGTCAAGTTGTGCTCAATATAACGCTGAAACAGTTTGTCAAGTTGTGCTCCATATAACGTTGAAACAGTTTGTCAAGTTGTGCTCCATATAACGCTGAAACAGTTTGTCAAGTTGTGCTCCATACAACGCTGAAACAGTTTGTCAAGTTGTGCTCAATATAACGCTGAAACAGTTTGTCAAGTTGTGCTCCATATAACGCTGAAACAGTTTGTCAAGTTGTGCTCAATATAACGCTGAAACAGTTTGTCAAGTTGTGCTCCATATAACGCTGAAACAGTTTGTCAAGTTGTGCTCCATATAACGCTGAAACAGTTTGTCAAGTTGTGCTCCATACAACGCTGAAACAGTTTGTCAAGTTGTGCTCCATATAACGCTGAAACAGTTTGTCAAGTTGTGCTCCATACAACGCTGAAACAGTTTGTCAAGTTGTGCTCCATATAACACTGAAACAGTCTGTGTAGTCGTGCTCCATATAACGCTGAAACAGTTTGTCAAGTTGCGCTCCATATAACGCTGAAACAGTGTACAAGTATTTTGGAGATACGTTCGTGCTGGGAAGATGAATTGCAGCAAGGCGAAGAGGACGACCAGGACGACTCCAGCAGCGTCACCCGCCAAAATTTCCTCTAACCGTATGGAGTATTCATCATCTGCAGGCATACAATCTTCCAAGAACTAATAATAATTTGGAAGCCTGGCACAGAACGTTTGAAACGGCGGTGGAACGTTACCACATGGGAGTATTTTTAATAATTAAAAAGAGTTTTCAAAAGAAGAACATCGAACACATCAAGAGCGGCTAATTGCTGGAATAACCAACTAAAAAAGAAAAACAACATATACAAAGGGAACAGCGACTTGCTGCCGTTATAGCTAAATATGGAATTGCCTCTCTTGACGATTACCTAAAAGGGATTGCAAACAATCTTCATTTTGATGCAGCCACTGTCGATGATCCTAATATTAGTGATGGCGAGGTTACTAGTGATGAAAATTAAAGATTAAATATTTTTCTAACATTAAAAAAATAGTATTTTATGTTAATGCAGTTACTGAATTTTTATGTCATGTCCAGTAATAAAATTTCGCCTATTTGTTTCTCTTTCTGTAATTGTCCCATCTCTACCACCACTCTATCTCACTCATTTGAAATGTACTTCCTTGAAACACCATTTAAGGGGTGACAAAGCTTGTCACTCCTTTGAAATGTCACTCCTTTGAACATTTCCCAGTTATACATAAATATACATGTGTATATATATACTGTATATATATATTTATTATATATATATATATATATATATATATATATATATATATATATATATATATATATATATATATATATATATATATATATATATATATATATATATATATATATATATACACATATATATATGTGTAATTGTAATAGCCACAATGCCCTCTTAACTTCTCGAAGTCTTCGCGCTTTTTTGGATATGCCTGTCACTACAAAGCCGTAAATATCCAAGTGCAAGAAATTGAAGTGGCTTGGATGTCCGGTCGCGGGAAACGAGCCCGTGTCACCATAATCACAAGGAGGTTGCGTTGCTTTGTCTATGAATTGCCCTAATATTGAGTCAGATGTGTAATAAATAAAAGGAACTCCCCTGCGTTATCCGCTGCCGCTCAAAGTCAAGTAAGTACCCCCTTAACATTCATAGCAATACACACACACATGTATATATATATACATATATATATATATATATATATATATATATATATATATATATATATATATATATATATATATATATATATATATATATTACAACACTGTAAAAGAATTTCTTAGGTTAATATATTATTAATTAAGTTTTCTCAAACATACTTGTGAAGATTAATACATAAAAATAAGGCAGTTCGCATGAGCAACCGTAGAAAAGAAAGAAAGACGTGGTTACAAAATTTTGTCAAGAGAAATCGCCGATCGCTCTCTCACAAGCTATGAAAGCTCACACGACATGAGTGTTGTGTAGACTTGAGAGAGCCCGTGATGCCACTCTGGGCACTTAGCTCCATTTCCTATCTTTTCTGATTTATCCTTCTATGTACACATTCATTCATTTCTTGATTCATAGTCATTTATTTGTTATTTGTGTATATCAATAGGAGTCTATCATATTGGTTTGATAAATCTGCTTTTGTTATGTAGGTAGATGGATATTGTCTTCCGTGGATGCTTGCGCATGAAATTAATGGTCTTGTTTGGCTAACGTTCAATAAATGCTTGCACATTTTAATCGGTATGAAAAAAAAAAGTTTCCATCTTTAATAGCACGAGTCTGTTTATTTCCTTGCCCCTTCCCTCTACAGTGAACAACAACAGTATAAATTTTGGTGGGAAAATTATTTCCAAGAAATGCATATTTTTTTCAAGGAAATTATATATGTATAATTTTAAAATGTCGATATTTCTTATAATCTACGATTGCTTGAGATACATTTTCTCCTTACAAAATATTTTACTCATAAGATTAGAGCCATCTTCCGAAAGGTCGGAAATTTACGATAACTGTCTCCACGGTCATGGAAAACGCATGCTCTGAAGGGTACGTTGCGCAGCTGGAGAGGTGCCGAAACATTCTGTGGTACATTGCTTGCGTGTGAGCAATTTTCCTTGCACAGCTATTTACATGGTATCAATCAGCGATGGGTGATCATGATGAGGATACTTTGTCTACTCCGTTCTCTTTTGACTTCACAAGGAGCCTTCTCTTACAATCTTTTGACTTGAACATGTTAAGATTTTAAGTGAATTCTTAACAACTGCATTGTGATTATTCCGGTAAATAAATGAGGTGTTTAAACATATTGATGTTTATAATGGCGTGAAAATACTGAGGAAATGTCTGTCAAATTTAGGAAGTGTGCGGGGGCTTGGATTTAATGTGAAGCTGGACATTATATAGAGGGCAACAAAGGATAAGGGGCAGTCGGTTGTATCTAGGTTGTTAGAAGAAAGATGGAATCCTTACTGAAGGTCGGGCTGTGAAGAAGACCACCAAGATACAAAAACCTACATATGGAGGATATGGAGAAGCTTGTATCCATCTGGGGTCCAGGATAAGAGCAGACCAGTATATTCTACCAGGCATATAACGACTGAAGCCCTATTTTATATTTGTTAGCTAATCTCAAAGATAAAGTTAGAGGACCAGATTAGAGAGCAAAATTTTTTTATAAGTTATGGACATATTTCCTTTAATCGACTTACTGTACATCCAGAGAATCTGCAAGCACTGATGATGAGGCTACCCAGATGTTTCCAGAAATCTTCCCGGTGGTATTTATATCACCATGGTCTTGAATGTCAGTGAGACAGATCTTTTCTTAAATGAAATTTCTAACAAGGTTTCACAGGCTCTCGTATTAGGGGAAAGTTGAGAATCGTTAGTGTTTATGATCTGTATGGCTATACAAAAAGATTTTGGAGGAGATGAAAAGATCTGCCTCACAAATGTTGAGTTCTTAATTCTTCAAGCCTGTTCCTGCCTGACGTCTTTCTTTATCCACTGTCTCCTCTCTTGTACACCTCACATCCCCTTAACTTCTGGCATTGGTGCAAGAATCCTGTTCCAGTCCATCCTTTCGACGTCTATCAATGTCCAGGGAAGCTGTACCTTGCTGCTAATCTTCTTCAGGCCTGGTTCCACCCAAATTTCCGCTCATCAAAGGAGAGACTTCTTGAGGGTAGCGATAAATGAAACCCACTCTAGAGAGTGGGATGTGGTTTCCGAGGCGGAAGGAACTCTGAGACGACCTCAAGGGACAGGAGATGGACTTAGATAAATAGCTGGGTGGCTTACGATCACACAGAGCAAACTCTAAACTTTACATGGTAAATGCAGTATGATAAAAGAAAATTTCCTTTAATGATTAGGCTAGTCATCAATACAATCCCATCTTATAGGCAGGACCAAGTGCATTTCTCTTAATTTTCTGTTCCAAAATACATTATGTTATATGACATACAATTATTTCCAGCAATCGTAAGTAGAAATTTAAACATGATAACAGTATTAACAGAGAAAAAAAAAATCGGTTAATCATTGATGAAAAAGTTTATGAGAAACTGCAAGTGCTTCAAGGCAGAATTTGATGTTTCTATTATTTGTCACTTGAAGGAAAAGCGCCAAAGCAAGATTTTTGTTAACGTTATCTCATTCGTAAATTTTTACATTTTTGACATTTTTATTTCGTTGAAGGAGATAGAGACTATCATTTTCTTATATTTCTGAAACTGTACATACGCTAAGGAAGCACAATTTTATCCTTTATTTTTCTGTTTCTCTGTTCGACGCTACTATTTTCCATTGTACCATTTTCGTTTGTATTAAGGTAGTGCTTCCGGAAATTTGCGCTAACTCTTAACACTATCTCACTTCTCTTTATTTCTATTTTCAGTGATTTGATTATTTCTTTGTTATAACATTATGAACAACTCAAATTCTTATAGAGCTTTTAATGCATGTTTTTAGCGCATTGATGCTAAATTTTTTTTTTTACATTACATTGGTTTCTATGTTAAGAGTATTGTAATTACTGTCGGACAATATGAAAAATAATAAAAATGTAGAGATATTGCAAGTTATTTCTCATAGGCAATACATCTGTTCCTTCTCATGGGGTAGAATGTTTGGCCAATATATAAGAGAATTCTGGTAAGAATGCAGACACACATCGTTTCACAGTTCAGTAAGTACATTTCTAAGCGATGTTTTAAATATGTTTTTAATCTGTGACCTCTTAAAACATAATGCCTTAAAATCTATTGCATTGGCAACTTTGACTTCATATATATATATATATATATATATATATATATATATATATATATATATATATATATATATATATATATATATATATATATATATATATATATATATTTTTTATCATACCATATATATATATATATATATATATATATATATAGTATACATATCACCGAAGGGGAATTTTCTTCTTCTTCGTTTAATGATGACACTTTCCCATTTTCATATGGGGTTAACCCACTGATGCCTTCTTTGTCCCGAAGATTCCATTTTGATTTATTGGGGTATACATATAACGGATATTATATAAATATATATATAAATATGTATATTTATATATATACATGTATATATATAACGTGCTATATATTTTTCATATATATATATATATATATATATATATATATATATATATATATATATATATATATATATATATATATGTGTGTGTGTGTGTGTGTGTGTGTGTGTGTGTGTGTGTGTGTATTATCTCTCAACTCTCTCTCTCTCTTATATATATATATATATATATATATATATATATATATATATATATATATATATATATATATATATACATACATATATATATATATATACATATACATATATATACACACACACACAACCACTAAACAGTAAAGGAAGGCATCCTCATCCTTTAACAGTTTATTGTCAATGCCGAAGTTTTGCAACGCATCCAAAGTCGCATTTTCACGACTATGAAATATATTTTGCAAACATTAGTATCTAAAAATATTTTGTGATGATATACTATGACAACAGCTCTTTATGAAGTAAAAACGGTATTTCTAAGTATTAACTCCACATGTAAGTACTTTCACCTTGAAAATTAATTTTTCCTATACTTTTAGTGCTGCTGATGAAGGAGAATTTTTTGTCTGTCGACTATCATTCACCCCTCAACTCTATCCAATGAGGTTGGGGGACTCTGGGAACTCGGGGTTTTGGGTGGGGGAGATCACTCACAAGCAAAGCGGACATGTTTTTGTTATGGAAAGGTTCTACGAATGCGTAAACCATTAGGAGCTATGTATTCTAGTAGGGATCGACTGAGGGAAGGGGAGGAGAAAGGCAGGGGTAGGTAGAGGGCTCCTGACATCCGCAAAACGTGAGGGAAGCTGAGGAACGAAAATAGGGTTAGATAGAGGGTTCTGTGCATGCACAACCGTTAGGGAGACATTTGTTCTAACAGTCATCAAGTGAGGGAAGGCGATGAAACAGTATAAGAGTGGGGGTTAGGTAGGAATTCCTTAGGAAAGGAGGAAAGGTCGTCAGGCAACAAGTAGAGAGAGAGAGAGAGAGAGAGAGAGAGAGAGAGAGAGAGAGAGAGAGAGAGAGAGAGAGAGAATAACAGACCGACAATAATTAAGCATCTCATTTACCAACTACACTAAAAGTATAGGAAAAATCAGTTTCCAAGGTATCACTCATACACTTTGTACAGTGTCTGTAAAGAATAAATAGACTTACTTGGGTATTTGGTGGGTATAAATCAGCCGCTGCCTTCAAAAAAGCGTGAAATCTGGTGTTGGTGTCTTTGAAATGAATTTTAAATCAAGTCTACATTCACTACCGCAGCGGGGGGAAAAACACACTTTTCTTAACAGGCCGTGATCTTGACATAACTGAATTAATCTAGTATAATTATTACCGTAATAATATACATTGAATTCACAATAATTGACATAACAGTTCCCGAAAGTCTCAGCCACTGTACTGACATGAAATATGCAGTTAGTGAAGATCCTCAATACCCAAGACTGTGCTGGTAATTAGGCTTGTGACAGGTCGAGAGTAGTGGGGTGGGGGGAAATGAAATCATTGAGAAAAGGAGTCAAAGCAGTTTCTGTAAGGACTAATGTAGGAAAGTAGCAAATTTTCAACAGAACGGTGGAACCTTACCAACAGATTATTTGCAAAAGTGGGGTAATGACTGAAGAGGGAGAAACGTTTGTAACAGACACAAAACATTACAGCATTATAAGAGTATTATTAAGGTTATCAAGTATTATAAAGGTTATCATAATAACCTAACCAACCTAATGTTACTTAGCCCGGGGGCCTCTGCCCCCCTGGACCCCCCTTTAAAAATACCTAAAATACAGGTTATTGTAGTAACCAAACGTACCTAAAGCCCCAGTCCCACTAGAGCTTGCGACCGCTAGAGATCACCAGTGACCTCTAAAACCGGCAATCACCCGCGACTGTCTGTGACTTAATTCAAGGAAATGCTTGGCTGTCACATATAGATATACTTCTGCGATCATTGTAAGACAGGTTGTTGATAGTCATGCGACAAGTCATTTGTAATCGTATGATGGTTGCACGATTGTGTGAGATTGTCTACGATTATTTTATTTATGAATAGCCGCGACCTGTCTCGCGATTACCACTGACCTGTCATACAACCATAGCACGATCACTTACGACTACTATAGTCGAGCCAAACGAAAGTGGCGCGTGAGAGAAGGTCTCCGTCAATGCATCGTAACGACATCAAAGATTTCGGACATCAGACCTTCAAGACCGCTCAGTGAGGATTCTGACCAGCTTATTACCTGCGGATTAACTGATTTAGCATGTCAGACGAAAAAAAAAATCTTTTTCTTGTCTGAGATATCTAAATCTTAACCACATATCAAATTATTTGTCTTTTCATATAAATAAATACTACATTTATAATTAAAGGTTTTCCTCAGTTTGAGCCAATATGTTTACGTCCAAATCTTTGGGTATGATGGCTGAAATATCATCAGTGGAAAATGGAAAATCTTGGGATGTACAGGCATTCGAAAAACTCCATATATAAATTTGAAAGAAAGACGAAATTGGGTTTCCATTGCTATACCAAATGTTTGTTTAAAATATTCCTCATTGAAAATAAAATTTATGCAATTCATCTTTAAGGTACTCAATACAGAGTCAATGGGCAGTTTTATGTGGGTATATATATATATATATATATATATATATATATATATATATATATATATATATATATATAAATATATATATATATATATATATATATATATATATATATATATATATATATATATATATATATATATATATATATATATATATATATATATATATATATATATATATATATATATATATATATATATATATATATATATATATATATATATATATATATATATATATATATATATATATATATATATATATATGTATATATATATATATATATATATATATATATATATATATATATATATATATATATATATATATATATATATATATATATATATATATATATATATATATATATATACAGTACATGCATACATACACACACACAATTAAAGAGGGAGAAACAATCCTATACAGAAGACGTGTGGTCTTAAGAGATAAATGTATTTTGAAAGAAAAAACACTTATAGTCTATTAAAGCGCTCCTTGTGTGGCTCTGATTGACCTGGGATCATAATTCTTCCAAGGTTCCTATTTGTTTTCTACTGACCACCTGGAAAAAAAAAAAGCCGACAAGGAAAATATATCCGGGATTATGACCGACGGAACCCTCCCACCTTTAAGACCTTAATGCATCTTCGGTTTCAGGACTTCTCTAAACCGTGCTCTCCAGGTATAATGAACCAACTCTTTAGATTTCGCCACGATACATTCAGTCTCTCATGCCCCACTTTTGTTTGGCTCGACTATGAAGATTATCAGCGACTAGTTATATAAGGATGGTATTGGGGTATAAAATAAGGACTTGTTGTGAAATAGTTTCATTTTGATGGAAGTAGTCTAAGTGTCTGCATTCAAGAATGGCTATGGCAGACACCTGAAGGAGATTAATGCAGATGCGACTTCAGTTGCAACAACAAGAAGATGCTGCTATGCTAGCATTGCTTTTACAGCGACATGCAAGGAGATGACAAAGAAGGCAGACAATATTGGGTCCACCCTTGGATTACCAGAAGAGTTCAGTTCGGCAACTATGAAGATGTAATGGTAGAACCAGAGAGGGAGTCACAAGGTGACTTCAAGAATTTTCTAAGAATGGAACCAATCATGTTCCACGAGCTTGTTCAGTGGGTAACTCCAAGGTTAATTAAACAAGATACCAGGTTTAGGAGACCTCTTGAACCTGGTTTGAACCTGGCTATCATGCTTGACACCTGTACTCTGGCAACAGCTATGATTCTGTGGTTTGTAACATGATCACACATCCATCACGTACTCATGTACTGCCACAAAACTAACTGATACAAAGTGATTGTACAACATGCATGTTCACAAACACATGCAAGCACCACAGCAAATAAAAAGCATGCAGAGTCAAACCCAAAGTCCAATCAGTACTCAACACCTCACATAGAAAATGTAAACAACAGTTACACCTGAACAGAAAACAGAAAGGATAGAAAGCGTGATCTAGAGCCAGTTTTATCATCACAGATCATGTGGTACAACTGCCTGAATCACAATAATCTTTACTTCTAGTCGCTGGTGATCGTGCGACAGGTTGCTAACATGTCATACAGTGATCGCAAGACTTTAAAAAGACTATCTACAACCAAATGTAGAAAAGATCAGTAGCGACCGGTTAAAGATTATTAGAATCCTTCGTATGACGATTGCATGATTACCTCAAACCCTTTGAAGACCACTAGCGAAGAGTTTGATTGCAGGGAGTTTTTGTGCAAGCTCGAAAACCTCTCTACAACTGGAATTGGTCACACGACCTGAAAAGATTACCAGCAACAACCAAAGACCACTGGCAACTACAAGTGACAAGTCATGCGAGGTTTTAATGATTGCCGGGGACCAGAGGTCGTCAACTGATCTTTAGAGGTCGTAAGCTTTAGTGGAAATGGGGCTTAACCTAACCTGGTAAGCCGCGTTACCTGGCTGGGGACTGCACCCCCTGGGCCCCCTCTTTAAAGGAACTTAAAATAAAAGTTATTATACTAACCTAACCTAACCTAGTAGGCCATGTTAACTGGCCAGGGGCTGAGCCCCCTGGACCCCCTTTATAGAAAATATAAAATAAAGGTTATTATACTAACCTAACCTAACCTAACCTAGTAGGCCACTTTACCTGGCCAGGGGGCTTTGGCCTCCTTGACACCCCCTTTATAGGAAATCTAAAATAAAGGTTACTATAATAACCTAACCTAATAGGCCACGTTACCTGGCTGGAGGGTGCAGTTTCAGGCTGAAGGACTTTGCCCCCTGGACCCCCTTCAAAGAAAACCTAAAACAATAAAAAGGGAACAAGAAAAGGAGACTAGTAGAAATTGTTATGATTGACGAATGAGTTATGAATGTTTGCAATACAAATAGAAGGACATAAATATTGGAAAAACAAAGGTCTAATCTGTGAAGATCATATGTGGATCCCCCCCAACCCCACAGTCCCTCAATCAGACATCACTGAGAAAGATCTCAATTCCTCCTAAAACCCCCTTTTCCTTAAAGTTCCTGCAGGGTGTAGTCACATTCTTTGGAGGACTAGACTCAATTGTAAGTTTATACTGTAGTATACTGTATATAGGTAAACGTTATCTAGAGGGAACATGTTAATGTACAGGAACAGAACTTACTGTATTATGAATAAGGAACTAAAAATAAAAGTTTGCAGAAAGAAAAGACAGTTATAATATTTGAAAACAGAAAGGAATATATGTAATTTGGTGTATGAACCCCCCAATTATTCACTCGTTCCTAACCCTCCATTTGGGCTTCTGTAAGTAGGATCAGGAGGGTTTGTGAGAGGTGCTAAAGAAAGAGCAGGAAGAATAAATTGCTGCTAGTTTATTGATGAAGCGACCGCTTATAAAGCGGCTGCGGACGTCGGCATGCAGACGTCAGTACAAAATTTACAAGTGTCCCGAGGTCAAAACTATTTCTCTACACAAAAACAGGACAGGTACATATAGACAACATGATGATTAACAACAGCTGATTGGAAACAAAATACTCTGACACATATACAATGTATAAGGGCAAAAAAAAAGGTAATAAATATACAAATCACAATATTGATAATGTGGCTGTGTAAGTATGACCTCGGGTCAGCTGTGAAGGCACCATAGAAAACGGGAGGTTCACCATAGAGAACCTGTTGAGCGGGACTCTGCAATGCTCCCCCACCCCCCAAGACGTAGGTAATGTCTGATCAAAGCAGGTATCTGCTGGGGCGGAGGAGAGGGCCGCGCCTGCTCGATGCCAGCTGGGGGGTGTGTTTGACTTCTCCGGTGCCCTGCGGATGGGAGTGTTGGGTTGCTCTCCTGCCCGGACCCGGGGCCTTCTGGGGGCGCCCACGAGGTTTTCTTGTGGGTGGGGAGGGATGAGGGGGTGCCATCTCATGTGGGGGGCTTTGGGAAGTGGCCCCGACGTCTTTCTCCAGGAATGCGGGCTTAAGGTGGACTACCGACACCCATTCGTCCTTCCCGTGGACAGCCACCCGGAATGCCTTCTTGTTTCTCTCAGTAAGAGGAAAGGGCCCCTGTAGGGGCCTGGTTAAGAATGCGATACACGCATCATTCCCTGACGAAGACGTGGGTGGCGGAGGATAGACAGGGAGGCATGAAGGGGGATGTCCTGTCGGGGTATATGTCCGCTGGCAGGGGCAACTTCCAAACCCTGTCGCGGAGCCTCTGAGTTGTTAGGTCATCCTGGTCCTCCTTAATGAGTTTGCCCGGGACTACGAGGGTCTCCCAGTAAACCTTTTCTGCTGCGGACAGGTTGCCGATGGCTCTAGGGGCAGTCCTCAGCCCGAGGAGGACCCAGGACAGCTGGTACTTCCAGTTGTCAGCGGTGCAACCGAGCCATGAGGGACGCCTTCAGGGACCTGTGGAACCTCTCCACCATTCCATTGGCTGCCGGTTGTAGGCAGTGGTGCTGTGGTGAGTGGTCCCCAGCAGGCGTGCCAGGGTGGTCCACAGCTCGGACAGGAAGGGTGGGCCCCTGTCCGTAGTTGTATGGTCCGGGACACCGAACTGGCTGATCCAGCTGGAGGAGGGTCTCAGTGCACGCACTGCAGGTGGTTTCTTCCATAGGCGTTGCTTTGGGCCACCTGGTGGAGCGGTCAACGACTGTCAGAAGGTATCTGGCTCCTCCTGATGGGGGAAGAGGACCCACTACGTCGACATGGATGTGCCCAAAACGTCTACCTGGCTGGGGAAAGTCGCCCACCCCCAATTTGATGTGCATCCCTACTTTGCTGGACTGGCACTGTATGCACTGCCATGCCCAGGCTGTTGCGTCCTTCCATATGCCATGCCAGACAAACCTCTCTGCCAGTAACCTGCCGTCGTTCTGCCGGAGGGGTGGGACTGTCCGCGATTTGCCGATTTAGGGTCAGTAACGCCCAACGCCTTGTTAGAGTACCGTAGATTAGTCCGTTAGGGGCGTGGGGTTGGTTCATCGGGCCAAGACTAAGTCCGCCGCTTTGGGTCCGTTAATGGCTCGGGAACCACTCCAGGGGTCACCACTGTGAGAGGTGCTAAAGAAAGAGCAGGAAGACAAGTACTGCTAGTTTATTGATGAAACGACCCGCTTATAAAACGCCGTGTGGACGTCGGCATATGCACAGACGTCAGTACAAAATTTACAAGTGACCCGAGGTTAAACTGTTTCTCTACACAAAACAGGACAGGTACATATAGACAACATGATGATTAACATTAGCTGATTGGACACAAAAAAATACTCTGACACATAGACTATGTATAAGGGTAAATAAACAGGTAATAAATATACAAATCACAATAATGATAATAAGGTTGTGTAAGGGCGACCTTGGGTCAGCTGTGAAGGCACCGTAGAAATCGGGAGGTTCGCCATAGAGAACCCATTGAGCGGGGACTTTACAGGTTTTCCTCAATGTAGATGTCGAGAAATTTTGACAATATTTAGTGGACTGTATGATTTTTCTGGTTCTTTGCCTGAATGTTGTAGGCTTGGGATGCACAGTTCCAAAGACATGACTACAAACCTCAGATTCAGGTGTTGGATTACACAAACTAGCAGGATTTTTCAATTTTATTACAAAAATGGAGCTCTACTGATGCCCTGGCTATGCACATTTACTTTATGTCTAACAACAATGAAACTAACACTGTAAGGAAGCTATTGAGTGACATACTGGCTGGGTGTTGTCTAGTTTATTACTGGTTCCTTGCCGAATACATTTACAGAATCTTCATGGCTGTTATTGGCTGGTGCGAACTGCAATGTAGTTTCTACACACAGACAAGACAAAACAGAGATGATTTTTTGGACATCTGTGCTTGTCGACAGACGAACAGATGGTGATTGTGAAAGACATAATAAACATACAATGATAAAACATATATCAATGGAAAGGCCAGGAAATTCCACATATGGACATTTGCATGAGATTCGAGACAGATCAATGAATACAATGCAGTAGCATATGTGAAATGGCGAGATGTTTGGGATCTTCGCAAACAGAAACATACATATAGTTTGATACAGAAGATTCGGTGGAACATTACGAGTACATGATCGGAATGCTTGCATGGCAATGCAAGTAGTGGTGATTGTACATGCATCGAGACAACAATGGTTAGAGAGAAGTAGACAAGAATATTGTATGGTAGAAGTTGCGTTCCTTTGAGTGATCTCCACTGATGCATGGGAGGGAGAGAGAGAGAGTGGGATGCTTTGTTGTCTTGTTTTGTCCGATGGCTGACTCACATGCACATGTCCCCGTAGGACCACCATGCGGTCCCTTACAACACAAACTAGCAACAGCCATGCTAACAAGTTGGCCTCGTGGCCAAAGGAAACATGTATACACAATATTTCAAAGGCAAAACTGGCAGCAATCTATCACTTCTGGACACAGGGAAGTTTCACTGAAGTTTGTAAATTGGAGTAAATAACACTCACTTACTTGGAAATAGAATTCTAGGCTACCTTCCCTGACCACGCAGTGTCTTTCTAATATCAAGGATTTCTTAGATACAGCTCAATAAAGAAGCAGCACTGGACTTTGCCATAGCATACATCTCTCCGGCGTACCGGCTCTCTAATATCACACCTGCAGCGTGTTACCTGTACAAGGACTAGCCAGGAAAGAAGGACGATTGCTGGTTGACATCAATTTTATAGTCGTGACTAGGGACGCTTCTAGAACATTTTCCATCATCCTTGAATTACAAAAATAATTTATCTTACCAGAAAGGCGATCAGAGAAGGCATTCTAAATTAATAATGCAACCATTGTTGCATGTTATAGAATTTACTAAGGGTACAGAGCAAAATACATGATCTCAAAATGGTCAGCCAAAAAACTTTGCATCATCCCTGTCATTCCAAATTGTGTATCGATTGTGTATCTGAGGGACACGTATACAGTGCAAATGATTTGACTCCCGTGAGTACTGAACAGTGTTTAAAACAACTAGATGAGAATTTTATAACAATAAAAATTCTGTGCAGTAATTTTTGACTACAGTAGAGTTAATATTGTAACATGATTGGATGGATGAGTATTTATATGTCTGCGCCCCCCAGTCGCCACTTTTTCCTCACTAAGAAGTTGGTCTATGTACCAAAAGCTCCCCTATAACAGTGTGCATTCGTGACAGCATTCGAAATAGCAGTAGTAGTAGGAGGGATTTGCCTTTGAAACAGCTACCTCTCTCATTTTGTACTTCCTTTGTTTGTGTAACAGTTTTTCCTCTCTGTAATGCCATATACGATAAGGATTTATCACCTTCTCCCTGTGGTCTACCCCACCCAGAACCCCGCTTTCCTTAGGGGTCCCCTAACTTGTAGGGTGATAACACAGCTCATGAGTGAATCCCCCTATCCCAAAGCCTACCCAACCCAGAACCCCGCTTTCCCAAAGGGTCATCTATCTTGATGGATGAAGTTCTGTGGTTAATTAAAGGTTAAGTACAGGCGACTGACAAGAAATAAAGGTAAAATCTTAATTTGCAACCAAAATACTATATGCAAATGTCATTTTTATGATAAAATAAAGTTTTATATATACTTACCAAGTAACTACATAGCTATTGGTTTCACTCAACCATGGCAGTTTTAAATTTGAAATTCACGGTAACGCACTATTGTTTTAGTGTAAGTAAGTAGACCCTGCCCACTACTGGGGAAGAATAGGTATAACAGTGCTGAACAGCCCAATTCATTTGTGCCATATGTCCATAAGAAGGGAGGTGGAGGGTTTTGATCATGTAGTTACTTGGTAAGTATATATAAAACTTTATTTTATCATAAAAATGTAATTTTTATATAAGTAACTTATCAAGTAACTGCATGTCTGAATCCCACATTGGCAGGAGGTGGGAAGCATGGACATTTTTCATCAAAAATCACTCAGTAAAAGAGATGAATTTGAAATAGAAAGGTAGCTAACATTGGTGTAATGCTTGTTGTAACCTCACCTGGTGAGAAAGCTTCAGCAAGAAGATGCTGTCTCTGACTGGCACTCATCTCAACCTGTAGTGATGCGACAGTAAAGCCAAGAGCCGTCTACTTCAGTGGGAGAACCTTGCAGTTGAGGAGTACTCTGAGGACTGAAAGGTCTTGCAAAATAAATTCCCTTGCCCTGGGCGCAGTACAATAAATGCAACCAGAAAATTCGTTACCACACAATATTAAAACCATCACCCAGCCATTAAAAACTAAGGATTGGTGGGTACCCTGTACACAGCATCACCAGGCATCCCAAAACTCAGCATCCTTTAAGAAAACAAAGAAATAGAGGATTGATGGCATATCCCCTATCCTTCTTCCCCCAGTACAATGCCAGCCATGGACAATGGGCCTAACGTACTGAAATTATTATAGACTGTCTCTATAACGAGCAAAATAATGGGAGGCAAACAATGACTTTGACTTCCAATATGTTGATTGGAGAAATTTGGAGAGTGACAAGTTTTTCTTAAAAGCCAACAAAATGGCAACTGCTCTAATTTCATGGGCTCTTACTTTAAAAATAGAGAGACCGTCTTCTTGAATCTTTGAGTGTGACTCAGAAACAACACATATTAAAAAGAAGGCCAAGACGTTCTTAGATAACGGTTGTGAGGTTTTTTTTTTACCAAACACCATAGATTCTGAGAGGGAACTCTAATCCCTTCGGTCCTATCCAAGTTGTACTTAAGAACTTTAACTGGGCAAAGAGTTTTCTCCTGGTCTGCTGGTCCAAGGATATCTAACAAGCTCTTGATTGTCAATGAACAAGGCCAAGGATTGGAGAGGATTTCGTTCTTTGCCAGGAATCCAAGTGTGAATGAGAAGACCGCATCTCCTTGCGAAAAACCCACTCGTTTACTGAAGGCATGTAGTTCGCTGATTCTCTTTGCCGTAGCTAAAGCAACTAAAAAGAGAGTCTTTCTGGTTAAACCTCTCAGTGATAAAGAGTGATGGAGCCATTTGAGGGCGACACTAGGTTCCAGGCAACTGATGCAGACTTCTTTTGCTTGGAAGTATCCAGGGACTTAATTAGATTGCTTATGTCTTGGTTAGCAGACATCTCGAGACCACTATGTCTAAACACAGAGTTTAGCATAGATCTATAACCTCTGATTGTAGAGGCGACCAAGCCTCGAGAGGACCTCAGAAATATTAAAAAATCAGCTATCTGTGCTACAGAGGTTTTTAGAGATGATATGCCATGTCTTCAGCACAAGTCACAAAAGATTGTCCACTTCGCCTGGTAGACGTTAGTAGAAAACTGACGTCAGCATTTGGCGATTGCTTCTGCAGCTTTTCTTGAAAGCCCTTCACTCTGACAAGCTCCTGACAGTCTGAGTTGTTAGAGTGAGAACTGATCGAAGAGTGGAAGTGAAAGAAGCTGCCTTTAGAAGGCTTCTCTGAGGTAGAAGTCTTAAAGCTCTATTAAGAGACTGAGAATTTACGTCTGGAAACCACTCCTCCTGTAGCAAAACAGAGCTACAAGCATCACGGACATGTTGGTTTAGGTCATGAACTTGTTTAGAACTTCCTCATCATGCTGAATGGTGGGAAGATGACATCTAATTCCAACCAGTCCTAGAGCATGGCTTCCATTGCCCATGCCCAAGGATCCGGCTGAGAACAGTAGATGGGAAGGCAATTGTTCCTTGATGTCGCTGAACAGGTCGACCGACGGTTTTCCCCACCGTTTCCACAGGCCATCAATGACACCTGTGGATTCAGTGTCCATTCTGTCGGAAGGACCAATTTGCAGCGACTTAACTTGTCCACCAGAATGCTGGAACTTTCCTGGATGCAGCGAGTTATTATCCTGGGCTGGCTGATCTCTAAGCCCAGAGTAGAAGATCCTGGCCGCTTTAAAGGGGGAAGGGAATGAGTCCTCCTGATTTTCGAGGTAGGCCGATGCAGTCGCGCTTGTCCGAAGTGGACTGTGATTGTCTTGCTGTAAGTGTCCATTGAAAAATGTTGAAAGGCCAAATGAATTGCCTTCAATTCCCTTATATTTATATGTAATTTCTTCTCTTCTGAAGACAACTTCCTGGATGTTTCCATGTCGTTCAAAAGTGGCCCCCAACCCAGATCCGACTTGTCTGAGGTCGGGGTTCAGTGGTTGCATTGACTTTCCCATTGAGAACCTCTCCTCTGCAAGCCACCACCGAAGATCCTCCTTGATCTTGGGAGTGATAATGGAACATGAAAGAGTCTGGGAGAGCTCTTCTCTGCCAACTGGCCTTTAGGAAGAATTGTGGACTCTTTGTCTGTAACCTTCCTAAAGGCATGAACTTCCTCGATGGATGAGAGTGCCCAGCAGACTCATCCACTCTGTTGGCTGTGGACGATGGGTGAGATATGAGTTTTCTTACTTTCTTTCAGGCAGTCTTGAATCTTTTGTGGGATGGAAAAGCCTGAAAAGTCAGAGCATCGATCCTCATCCCCAAATAGAGGATCGACTGTTTTGGAGTAAATTGAGATTTCTGGATATTGATTAAAAGACCCAACTCTTGGGCCAGTAGTGGAGTTTTTTGAAGGTCCTTCATGCATCTTTTCTTTGATGGGGAGTGTAGTAGCCAGTTGTCCATATATAAATGGACGTTGATCCCCATGAGATGGAGCCATTTCGATTCAAAGGCAAGAACACAGATGAATACTTGCGGAGCTGTAGAGAGGCCGAAGCATAGAGCCCTGAACTGAAGGACCCTGCCCTGGAATATGAACTGCAGATACTTCCTTGAGTCTGGATGTACTGGGACATGGAAGTACGCATCCTCCATGTCGATTGTTACCATCCAATCTCCCTGATGAATGGCTGACAGGACTGAATGGTTTGTTTCCATTTTGAACTTGGTGGTCTGCACAAAAACGTTCAATACACTAACATCTAGGACTGGTCTCCAACCTCCCGATGCCTTGGGGACGATGAACAGATGGTTGTAAAATCCCTCTGTGCTTACGTCTTCGACCAACTCCACAGCTCTTTTCCTGAGTAGCGATGATACTTCTTCTAGGCTTTTAAGGTGATGAGTGAGGTTGTCAAAGGAGGTTTTTCCCTGAATGGGATGGCATAGCCCTCTTGTAGAACTTTTACTACCTAGAGTTCTGCATTCCTGGCTTCCCATCTGTCCCAAAACTGGAGAAGCCTGGCTCCTAAGGGGATAGGGAGGACCAGAGCCTCACTTGCGAGAGGCCAGTTTGGAGGACAGCTTCTTGGTTGGCTGTACTAATCATAGATTCAAGGGTGGGCAGGGCTGAAATTTGATTCTTCTGCCTCAAAAGGGTTGCTGTTGCATTTCTCCTGCTGAACGAGACCAAAGCGCCACAGGTTGGTTCCTTGGCACGCCTTGTCGACTGCAACACAAGGTCCTGTGTCGACTTCTACTGTAAGTCGGACGCGATCTCTTCTATTGCAGCTCTTGGGAATAAAGCTGACTGATCTAAAGGTGCAAACACGAGAGCTGATCTTTGAGAGGGAGTAACAACTTTGGAGAGTAAGGTAGCCAGCTCCTGGGAGCCATCCCTGATGGCCTTATCCGCGCACGAGTGTACCCCCAGCCAGTCTTTAGCAAAGTCCTTTTGAAGCGTACTACAGTCTTCTATTTTCTTGGCCAGTGCCCCGATTGTCCAGTCTAGGAAGCTGAATACTTCGAAGACTTTAAAAACGTCTTTCACGAAGCGGTCTGATTCTGAAGATGTGATCTTAGTGGAGTTAAGAGCCAATCTCCGTGTTACGTCCACAAGGCTGGAGAAGTCCCCTTGGGAGGGAGCAGAAACTCCCAGCATAGGCGCTTCCCCAGTGGAGTATGATGAGTACCTCCTTGGTGACAGACAGGAGGGAGGTGCACTGAAAACCGCTTTACCCAGATCCCTCTTTCCTGCTAACCAGCTGTCAATGACCACTAATGCCTACCTAGAGGATGAGGAGGGGACCATCTTCGGAAGTCTAGAGGCCTCTAATTGCTGTCTCATCATGAAGGCTGAACCAGGTGATGACGGGGCCCTTGGAGAGAAGAGAGTTGGATAGCAGAAGAGGAAGTACTTCAAGAGGGCCGAATACGCTGAAGTAGGATGATCTTGGTCAACGGCTTCTTCATTGGCTTCCTCATTTGATGTAACAGGAGAAGGAGCTAAGTCCTAATCCTGTGTAGCAGCAGGTTGCTTTTGTAAAAGCCCAAGGATGTTATCCAACTGCCGTTGGATAGGTTCCAAAGAAGGATCTGTGACGGCAGGCGCTGGCACCAAACGTTTGGCTTCTGGAGCCAAGTATACCGAAGGCAAGAATTCTGGCACATGGAGCTCAGAAACTGGGCATACAGATGCTGGGAGCCACCCAGTAGTTGGGTGCTCAGACACTGAGTGCTCAAAACCTGATCACTTGGACACTGGGCAATCCAACAATATGCTTGGACATTGGGCATTCGGTCACTGTGCGCTCAGAAGTTGGGCGCTTGGAAGTTGGGCACTTGGAAGTTGGGTGCTCGGAAGTTGGACATTCAAGTTGGGCGCTGGACACTGGGCACTTCAAAACAGAAAGGTCAGACACAACATGTTCGGAAACCAGGCGCTCAGCTGCTGGACACTTGGACAACTTGGATAAGGAATGCCCAAAAACTGCAGGAGGGAAGAGGACTGTGCTCTTGTTCCCTGAGAATCTTACATGGGAGTGGGGAAGCACGTTCAGCGGAAGGAGCATGCCTTTTCTATGGCCTTGACACTTTTGAAAATTGTTTACACCCCCTGTCCGCACTGGCACCCGAATCACTGGACGACAGAGCATGCACATCCATATGAATGCCTTTCCAATGGCATCCTGCCAAGTCCTGGGTTTGATCAACAGGCTCGGTTGAGGGGGCAACTACCTGTGGGTAGACCCCACTGACTTCTCTTGGACTTCCGGTTTGCTTCCTCCCAGGTTTGGGGGAGTCTAACATTGACCTTTGTCTAGGAGCATCGGTGGGATGAGTAGTCACCTCCTCCACTTGCACTGCACTTGCACCAACACTAATTGCACTTACCTGATCCACAAGGGCCTTAACAGAAGACCCGATTTGTGCTACTGTATTAACAAGCAGACCATACTTTTGGTCAATTCTAGCTTCTAGGCTGGTGATGACATCGGGTTCGGAAGAATGGGGCCAGGTAACGGAGTTTCAGGAAAAGTCGGAGGGCTGGTGATCAGGGAGAACACAGGTAGAGGTGGAGATGGCACAAGTTGAGATGCAATGTCCGATTTCGGAGTAGAAACCTGACTAGCTAAAGCTTTAGCCTCTGCTCTATCAGCCATCTTTCTCTGTCTGTCTCTTTGGAGTCTGTCTAGATGTGCTCCCAAAACCTTCCATTTACCCTGATCCCAGCCTTTGCATTCATCACATTTAAGCATGAGCAAATTTGTCTTCTACAATGGCAACACAAAGTGTGCGAGTCATATTTAGCAGAAGTGAGTCTAGTATTACAGCCTTTGCTGCAATACCTAATACTAGACACTTTAGAACCTGACATAATAAGTCACAATAAGTCACAATTCCGAATAAAAAACTAGCTAAGCTTTAATAAAAAGTGCACTGCCAACGTGAATGAATACTTCACCAAAGGCAAAATATACAACTATCCGGCAAAATTCAGACCAGAGCTGCTCAACCAACCATGTACAATTGTTGACCAGCAGAAACGAATTGGGCTTTTCAGCACTGTTGTACCTATTCTTCCCTGGTAGTGGGCGGGGTCTAGTTACTTACACTAAAACAACAGAGCTTTACCATGAATTTCAAACTTAGAACTGCTGTGGTTAAGTGAAACTAATAGCTATGTAGTTGCTTGGGTAAGTTGTTTATATAAAAAGTTAATTTCCAAGGACATACTCGACATGGAATTAACACTTAGTTCTACTGTAAAAACACTTAAGACAAACAATATACTAATAAACAAACATTAAAATTAAGATGAGTTCACTAAAATCTTAAAATAACCTACCTATATGAAAGAAAGGGTAAAAATAATTTAAATACATAAAAACAAAGTGAGAAAACCAGTTGCCCAAGCTAGACTATAAACAGTTGTACAGATGATGATTGAATGTTTAATGACGGTACAGTCTTTTTTGATGATTATAGATTCTAAGATGGTTAAGTCTGTGTTGTTCTGCACTCGGCCCAAGATGAAAAAATCCTTGCTGTTAATATAAGTTTTACATAATTTGCAATGGTTACATATATTTGATTGTTCAGGATTAGATAACCTGCTGCCAGTTCTATGGCTTACTTCCCTGTGGGAATCTATGCACACCTTCAACAGCCTCTTCATGCATCCCATGTATATCTCATGATAATAAGTCTCGGGTAAGTGTATTTATTTATGTCAAAACTTTGACAAGTGAGATTGTACTCTTCCACAAGTTGTGGTACGGTTTTATGTATTCTTTCTAAATTTACATAAAGTGGAAATATGTATTATGTAGAAGAAAGATATTACCTTTTGTTGCGTTTACATATAGTTGTGAAAAGCATTGTGTTTGGCTGTTTCGTGTATTTAATTATAAGTATACGTGTAATAGTGCTTAAGTACTGGTCATCGGCTGTTTGTTTGTTTGGTTGTTAGTCGAACGTTTGGGGTTGGTCGGCGATGGTCATGAAGTCAGTCTCGTTTCAGCTCTGTTTCAGTTTAGCTGAATCTAGGAAGGAATAAGGAAATTCAGCCGTAGTTGTAGGTGCCTTCAAATCCACCTAAGTATTTCTTTTCATTTAGGGAGATTTCCTTTAGGAGATATGCATATCTAAATGTAACAAGAATTTCTTGGAGTGTGCTTTGGATGAGGGTTACGAAGTAGAGATTGTGCTCACGCCAATCCCAATCTCAGTTCAGGCTAAGAATATCAAATGCGCCATTTGAACTAACAGTAAGCGTGTACCATTTATGTCTTGGATAATATACACAACTCAATATGGTTTTGATTGTGAAGTTAGAATAATATAGTTGTAGTAACCAGGGTGTCGTAGCATTAAAACTCAGGCTATAATTAGGTTAGAAACATTTCAAACTATTTAGGCTAAAAGATCACTTATGGTTTGAAATGCTATACTTATTCTGAACGAGTCGGAATAAATTGGTGCCACGACCAGGATCATAGTGATTGGTTGTTATGGCAGTGATCTGTATAGTTAGTGTTTATGAAATTTTAAGGATTGTTGTGTTACTTGGCGATAAAGATAAAAACATGACAGGCTGATGGTGGTGGCCATTTTAGAATTAGTCACGTGTTAGCCTAGCCTGAAATGGATAAGTAGTAGGATTATGAGATGCTTAAGCGTTATGTTGTACATTGTATATATGTATGTGTATAGTCAAGGACACACATATATAATATAACCAGTAGTGATCTACCATTGATTAATTTGAAGAGGTATGGCCAACTTTTAAATATTATATTTGCTAGTGCGGTATATATATTTTTTGGGGGCTGGCAGTCTGTACACCCTTTTAGTATTAAGATCTTATATATTTCAGTGTTGGTAAATTATAGGCTGAGATTTTGACTTGGACAAATTAATGAGGAGACGGGGGTGTTTTTTAAAAAAAGACTGTGGTAACTAACTGGTCAAAAAAGGTTGAAACCACTATTGATACAGGTGATATCAATGGTATTTCTCCAGGAACTGGATAATGAAATATTGGATCTAACGGATCCTGGAGGACAACCTGACCAAATTATGAATCAAGCTGAATTTAGCCTAAAGGTAGGCACTGAAATTCATAGGCTAAACTCCTCCATCTCGAGTCTTCTAGCTGTCAGGGTGAACCTAATGCACTATTATCGCCTGTTAAAGCCAGTGTAAAGTTACCTAAATTAGACCTCAGACATTTCGATGGTGATGCATCGGAATGGAATTCCTTTTGGGAATTTTATGAAGTATCAGTGCACCAATGTACTGATTTTGAGAAAATACAGAACTTTTCCTATTAGAAGGGCCTATTGGAAGGTGAGGCTCTGGAACTAATATCTGGTTTTAAATTAGAAGGTGATAAATATTTCCAAGCAGTGAATTTGTTAAAAGAACCTATGGCAGAAAAGACAAAATCAAGTTGTGTTTAGTTAGAAAACTCTTCCAAACTGAGACTCCCAAGGCAGATGCAGAATTGCTACAAGGTTTCAGAGCGCAATTTGGGTGTTGCATAAGATCACTGGAAAGTGAACAGCTGGAACTGAGTGAATTGTATACCATCTTGTTCTACACCAAACGACCTAGTAATGTAAGTAAAATAATAAAATGAAGGTGTGGAGAAAATTGGTTTAAATTTGATACCTTTAAAAAATATATTGAAGAAGAAATACACAAGTTAAGGGCTTTTCCACAGACTGAACCAATAAGAGCTAATACATTAACAATAGTATCTGCTTTTGCAGTAGAACATGGGCAATCTGTGAAACAAAAAAAAATCAGTAAGGACCAAAGAATCTACAAACAAAGCCAAGGTAAACCAGGTTAGAGGATGTGCACTTTGCAGAGTCAATCATAAATGGACACATTGTAAATCCTATGTAACCAGAGGAGGAAAGATAGAACGACTTGGAACTCTGGGCCTTTGTTTCATATGCTCATCCAATAAACATTTCAGTTCTGACTGACAGGCAAGGTTGTAACAATGGCTTATCTGTTAGACATCATAGTGTTATATGTAATCGAAACCAAACAAATAAGTCTATGGTAGGTGGGGTACAAGATGGAACACTCTCTCTGACATGTTGATACAGGACAGGGAAATAAAAGGACTAGGAAATCTATCTTACCTACAGCCACAATAACCCTAAAGGGTAAAAGAGGTCTCATTGTGCTAAAGAGGGGGTTGTTGGATACCTGTGCTGAGAGATCATTTATAAAGAAATCTGCTCTTGAGGGACTCCACTATAAGAGCAAGGGAGTTGAAAATATATCGTTGAGAGATTACTTGACTACTACACCAGTTAAGGAGTATGCAATGGTGAACATTGTTGTATCTCACTGGGGTAGATTAATAAGTATGGATTGTATAGTGGTAGACAAGCTACCAGAATATGCAAAGAAATTCGATGTTAAGAAAACCATAAGGTCGTTGTGTAGAACGAAAATCAGCTTGGCTGAAAAAGATTTTGATCTACTCATAGGGAAACAATTGCCTATAGAATTGTTAATAGGGGTTGACAATGTGTACAACATTTTACATCTGGAGTTTAGGAAATTTGAAAATTTAGTATTGCTAGCAACCATATTTGGTTACATAGTAACCGGAACCTGTAGTTCTCCTCCCACCAAGGAGACTCATATTTCAATTTTAAAACTGGCAGTGGAAACCGACGACATACCTACAGCTGAAGGGGCTACTCATTTAAAGGATCCAAGGGAAGATCTTGAAACTTTAAGGAGTTTAGATTATTTAGGCATTGACTGCAGTGAGATAACGGAACAGGAATGGAAAGTACTGGAAAACTTTGAGAGTACTGTAACCTATTCTGAAACTGACAAACAGTATGTTGTGGCATTGCCTTGGAAAGGCAATAAAAGGAGATTAACTTCCAACTTTGGGTTGACTTTGAACACATTAAAGAAACAGTGTGTCAAGTTTCGGAAGGACACTCAGTATCTAGAACACTACCAGAAAATCCTGAAGGATCAGGAGGATAGGAGATTCACAGAGAGAGTGGAATATTTTAAAACTGAGGAAGACTGTCATTTCTTGGCACATCATGGTATTAAAAAGGACAGTGCAAAAACCCCTATTAAGATAGTATTTAACAGTTTGGGCAGACAGGGGAAAAGTGGGTTAAGCTTGAACAATTGCTTGTGGATGGGACCACATATAACAGCTGACCTTCTCAAAGTTCTACTGCAGTTTAAAACAAAATCGTTTGCCTGTATTAGTGAAATAGGAAAGGGATTTTTAATGGTGCAACTTAGGGAAGAAGACAGAAACTATACTAGATTTTTGCAGATGGAAGATCCAACAGACCCTAACCGTAAATTGTTGGTGTATAGGGTTCGAGTTGTTTTATTTGGAGCTACATGTTTTCCCTTTCTGCTGAATAGAAGGATTAAGATACACCTATCTGTGACAGAAGATGACATAGAGAGGATAAAAAGAGGACTATATGAAGATAACTTGCGGTTCACCAGCAATGATGATGATGAACTGGTAAATTTTTCTTTGAAGGAAGTAAGATATTTGCACAGACACATTTATATCTGAAGGAATGGATGAGTAATAATGACTTGTTGCAAACTATTGCTAGAGCGTATGGGATTAGTACCAGAAAACAAACAACTCATAAGGTCTTAGGTCTGAACTGGGACAAAGAGAAAGATACCTTGCCATTACATCCTGCTAAGATAAATAAGTCCAACCAGACTAAGAGAGAAGTGTTAAGAACTGTTGCAGAGTTATGATCCATTGGGAGTACTTCTACTTATTACTATTAGGGCAAGGATATACCTGCAGAATTTGTGGAAGCAACAACTAGATTGGGATGGAAAACGCCCAGACCCATTACAGAAATAATGGGTTGAGTTATCCGAAGACTTGGAAAATTTCTTAATATTTCCTTTTCTAGGAATACTAGCCTAGGAGAGGGGACTCCTTACACATATTCTGCAATACCAGTGAGTTAGCATATGGTTGTGTAGCCTATAGAGTTAAGATCAAAAACTCTTATTTAATGGTGGCAAGGCAAGAGCAGTGCCCATTAAAGAATTAAATGTTCCAAAACTTGAGTTGATTTAACATTGTTGCTGGCAGCAAGAATGGGCAAATTTATTAAAGAATCCTTTGTGAAGGATGAGTTTGTAGAACTGTTTGTTCGGTTGGACAGTAAAACCGCCCTAAGTTGGCTAGTATCGAAAAATGGTCTCCCTGTATTTGTAAAAAATAAAGTGCTGGAAATAAACTCTTTAAATCCAGAGGTCGTCTTGATCTGTGCCTATGGATGATAATCCCAGTGACTGGTTGACACATGGGAAAAGGACAGAAATGATCTTGGATAGTACTTTCTGGTGGGAAGGACCACCTTGGTTAAAAAATTCTTCTTGGCCATTAGATAGGTCATGGGTTGGTGGATCACTTGTGCAGGGTAGGGAAGAGAAGATTTTGGTCAATACTGCAAGGGACAACCTGAATGGTGATACTCACTTGCTGAAATGGAAAAGATTCAGCAAGGTTAAAAAGGTCTATAGGACCACAGTGTGGATCTTATGACTTTTTAATAATTTTAGGAGTTCAACCAATATAAAGAGATATGGTGAATTGACCTTGGGAGAACTCCAAGAGGCAAAGAATAAGACTACTGCCCTCATGCAAAAGAGATAGGAGAGTCTGATGAAGGGGGTAAGAAAACCTTTTTCTTTGATGATCCACATTAACCGTTTGGCTGTGAAACAGAGAAAAATTCCCAAGCAGTCAGGAAATTTCCCAATTTGGTGATTATATATATATATATATATATATATATATATATATATATATATATATATATATATATATATATATATATTTATACATGTATATATATATATATATATATATATATATATATATATATATATATATATATATATATATATATATATATATATATATATATATATATATATATATATATATATATATATATATATATATATATATATATATATATATATATATATTACGCTCATTATTGAAAATTGCCGATTATTGAAAATCGGCAAAAAATTGCATATTTTACATAATCAGCAAGGGCCCTGCGTAATATTGAAAATTTTCAATAATGGGCAAAATATTGCTCATTTTATATATTAGGCAACACGTTTTTGCTGAATATTGATAACGTTGCCGAATATTGAAAATATTGTAACTTAAGTGTTTCAAACAACCAGTATTCAATTTTGACAGCTGGAAGGTCCATTCTAAGCTCTAAGCAAACTAATGTAGACCATAATGACTCTCTAGTTTAATAACAGTTTAAGAATGTTTACTGTAATACACTCATTTTATAACAGCCATCATCTATTTTTTAATTCTATTATAATATCCGTTTTTTTCTTCATAAGCAATTAATTTTGAAATTCAAATAAACACTGAAAACACAGATAATACAATTTATTTTTGTAACATAACAATATTATTAGAATACTGACTTATCAACCTTCACCAAATAATTGGCAAATAATTCACCGACGATAAAAAATTAACTAATCTATATCTATTTTTTATATAAAGAAACAAAATAAAAACTAAACATTCTTACAGCTGTTGGTAGGATGGCACCTAGAGTTACACTTCATTTTCTTTCTACTACAGCTACATCTTAGAGAAATACAATCTAATTTGCAGTTACATTTCTGGTAACCTTGGCCACCAGTGGATCGAGTTACCACAGCTCTGAGAGTAACGTGGATGTCTGGTACATCAGCCACTTTAAGTAGTTTTTAACCAATTTTATCTAAATCAGCTCTAGTAAAGCAAGAATTTAAGGTGCCTTCTTTGCACCCTAAACGATACATGTCATTTTCCTTGGACAGCACAACTACTAGTAAGTTTTTAGGGTCTGAAGGACCCCGATCAACGTCTGGAATTCTTAGAGTAGCGTTGTCTTCTACCTGCAGTGATTCCTGCATCCTCATACCCCTACGGATCATCTTTGATGCGGATTGAGCCTGACTAATGTCGACATTTTCCCGTATAGCTTCGATGGCATTAACCCTTTCTTCAATACACTTCAAACCCTTTTCACTTTCAGGTAGCTCTGGAACCTCTTCATCTTCAAGTTGCTGTTCTGTTTTCCTACTTTCATCGTCTTCCCTTTCGCCATAATTACCGTCCTCGCTGAAGAACTGAAAATAATAGGTTGTTAGCTCATATCATACTTTTCTGATTGTAACTAGGTATATGACTTAAAGAATTTTAGTATTACCATGCTTTCTAAAACCTGAAGCTTTAGGAAATGGAAAATTACAAAATATGTAAAGACTTGTTAACACAGTAAATTAGGTCTTTCAACTTATGATTTTTGGAGAAATGAGAAGGAAGAAGATTAAGTGCACTCCATTAGAATAGTGTAAAAATTCAGTTTCAAAGTGCATTACCAGTTTATCTTTTTAATAGATTATTTAATATTTACCTTGTCAAGATCTTCTTTCGCAGCATATGCCATCCAAAACTGATTCAGGAAGATTTGTTGAAGAAAGACCAACTGACAGTTTCTTCTCCAAAGGTGGCCTTAAATGGTGTATGTTTCATTGCCTCATGCTTTATATTTACTTGCCACTGAACAAATTTTAAGCCAATACTCCATTTCTGGAATTATTCTCTCGCATCCATATCTTCAATTTATCCTGGATTACACCATTGGAGTCGCTCCACTGCTCCTGGCTTTGGGGATGCCTTGGCTGACCTGTCACTAGCTGGAATTGTGGCCAAAGTGTTGATAATTCGGATATCACAGAATTCTACAAATTCCCTACCGTTGTCACTTTTTACAGTACTGCGGGAGCACCAGAATGTTAAAAACACAGGTAGAAGTGTCTGAGCTACCTCTTCTGCTCTTTTTAGATTTAAGGGGGCTTAACACACAAAATTTGGTAAAATGATTAACGTAAGTTAGGATGTACTTATAATCCCCGTCAGGAAGTGACTGAAAATTTATTAGATCAATTTGGCACCTCGATAAAAATGAGTGGCTTCTAATTGGTTTCACGACAGGCCCTTTGGTTGCTTCCTGACTCTTTTTTAAATGACACTCTACACAAAAGTTAATAAACAGGTTACAATATTCCATAGTTATGTTAGACCATTTCTTTTAACTTCAAATAAAGTTTTCTTCTCGCCACCATGACCAACATCTTTATGTGCCTTTTCTATTGCACCATACACTTCCTCAAACGCTGCTACGTATCTATAATGTTCTTCCCCATCTGTTCTTTTCTTTATCAAACATTCCGTTTCACCAACCTTAAGAATCTCATATCTTGAACGATAGTTATAATCAATAGTGGTGATAGCATCACTTTCTAGATCCTTTGATAACCTTGATATAATATCTTTCACTTTTCAAGCGAGAACAGTCTTGTGTTCTTCCTTTTCCTTCAACGATGGTCCGTAACCTTGCCTCGAAATTTTCTTTTACTTCCATCGCTGAAGCCATGAGGATTATTCGATATTCGCCAAGAACTGTTGTAAAGAATGAAAAAGAATTCCGTAACTAATCTACGTATTTGTCGAGAGAATTATCATGAGTACCGTATGTTTCACTTCACACCTTCACTCCTATTTACAAGTTGATGACAATTGTTGGTGATAGTAACAAGGAATTAGGCTACTAAAACTTACTTATAAATGGCCAAACTGCCATTAACAAAAGAGATTAGAATAGGATAAAACATTAAAAGTTAAAAATAGTGTCATTAATTACAGATGGTATAGTAGTCGATTTATCAATATTCGGCAAAAATGGTCTTGCCGAGTTTTGAAACCCTGCTGATTTTAAATACTAGGCAAGAAAAATTGCTCATTTTATATAATCGGCGAATCGCTTGCTCATTCTCAATAATAGGCATTTCTATTGCCGATTTTCAATAATCGGCAATTTTCAATAATGAGCGTAACATATGTATATATATATATATATATATATATATATATATATATATATATATATATTATATAATCAACAAGAAGTCGTGCAACAACATGCCTGCCCCCCACACCTAATTTACTCTTTGTTTATTGAGAACCCATGGCCGATCGTATTTGACCTAAAAATCAGAGCCCGGTTATCAACATTCCAATCTGTCCTTTTTACCTGGAAACAGATATTGAGATGACACGGATAAAAAGGGCAAAGAGAGGAGACTTACTGCCGTTGCCTTTTGGAAGTTTAGCCCAACTAAGCTTTAAACGGCCTTTCTAAAGGCAAATTAAGCTGCCTGAATGTCTTACCTCCGCAGGAAACCTGGGAAGAGGCTGAACACCTGGCCAGCGACGAATCGTTTGCACACGGCTCCTACCCCTGGCCAAGTGCCTTAAAAGGAAGAGAAGCGGTTAAAGAGTCAGTTAGTTAGTTGTGGGAGCAGGAGCCATGCAGTAGCAGTCGTGGGGACAGCCATAAACGAGGGTGATAACTTTGCTGAGACAACATTCATTTCCCCCGTCCGACTCCAGACTCCAGTCATCCTCGAGGGACAACGTGCATCGTCGGTGATCGCCCCTCGTCCTTCTTCGTCAGAGACCCGCTTCCCCTAAGAGGGACCTATTCGCAGTGGACTCATCTTGGCCTGTGCCTTGCCTTTACTCAAGACTCCAGTAGAAGGATCTTCAGGCGTTGCAAGCCCTTTATCAATTTACTTATCCATTTTCCCTTCAAATGCTTGCTTTTGTAAATATAATTCTTTAATTTATCCCGAGCGTTTACGTAACATTTCCTTATGAAGTAGAGCCTTCATCTCCTAAATTCTCCCCTTTTTCTGATTTTTTTAACGATTTCCCTTTACGCAAGTCAGAACTCCAAGGCAAATTAAATAAAGTTTCCGTTGCCGGCCTGTAAAATACCATAAACCCAGGGAAATACGTAAATATATATATACATGTAAAGGCCAGTCCTGAAGCCTATACTTTATTTAAGTCTCCGTTCTATGAACAGAGGTTGGTATCTCGCTTTTTCCCGAGATATTGTGTGATAGCGTGTAGCGTGAGCCGACATCATAAGTTATACCTTTCCTAACTAAAATCTAAGGACCACTGGAATGAGATACTAAGTACAAAACTAAACCTTATTGACAAAAATAACGAAAATAACTTCTAAAAATTACGAAGAATGAAAACGAATGATTCAACATATCTACCAAAATTCTTCTAAGGAAACAAGGTCCAAAATCATAAACACCCAATTACTTAAGGGAATACAGAAAATAATTCATTAGTCATTCAAATCATAAATAGGTCAATTAACAGAATCAGGTCATTTTAAAATGTCACCACTCCCCTTCCTTGAAGACGAACGTGAAGGAAGGAGAGAGGAATACCTGTAAAAGAACAGCGTTATATTAAAAACCAAATTCACAAAATACAAATGCATAGCCACAAGATTTCACTGCAACATGGATAGAGTTTTTCCAGAATCTAAAAAAAAAATCTAAAATGTTTATAAGTTGTACTCACTTCACAAAAATCCTCTGGAACAGTCTCCATGTGTGTTTTCACGGTCCACATGCTAAATTATATTGATAACGGATCGCAATGCCCAATCCCTCATTGATCACTCCCATTTTATTCATTATGCAATGCACATACGAACACACTCATTGTGACATCATTCGAGGTCAAAGTACGGCAAGACACACCTCTGCACTCCAAGGTGTCACGAAGTACACTTACACACACGTACATCACTTGAATGCTTTCTTCAAAACCGGATTTTATAACCGGTTCACTTTCTAGAACGTTCTAAGCTGAAATCGCACTTTTTACGCCTTGTGGTCTTATCACCAAGGAGCTTCTGCGACCCTTGTGGTATGCGAATGTTTCAGCGTTTTCCTATATGCTGTGTAGAGTCAAAATGGACCCTGCACATAGCTGACCCATTTCAAAGGTCACCTTCGCAAGCAGTTACAGTAGCTCTGTCCACGCTTTTCGAGGTGACCTCACCTTGCTACGACAATTGTCATCTTGAAAGATTTGGGTGCAAAACTTGTATATATCTCATAACACAGATATTATAGCACAATCAGTTCTTTCAAGAAACGCATTACTTTAGACGATTTCACTCCTGGTACTGCCTCACGCTAAAAGGCCTGCGACTGCACAAGCCAACGGTGATCCGACCAAGATGAATGGCTTGCGACTGCACCAGTCCAATCTGAATGTATTCTTATGTTTCCCAGCGATCCGACCAAGATGAATGGCTTGCAAGTGCACAAGCCCATGTTGAATGTGGTGCTTGCGAATCCTTTTGCGCCAACCCAACGTCTCCCCGAAAATACGGCAACATGAAGAAATCCTGCCCGACACCTCTCCAAAGCCCTGGATAGTGTCACCAAAGTGCAGAAGTAACGTTGACAGCTTTCTCATATGTTGAGGACGGAGAAGCTATTCCAACATCTCCGCTGCGAGGGAGTGGTGTTTTTGGTAAGTCGGTCATATCGACAGTCATATCAAAAAGTAACTCGTCTATTCCCTATGCCATATTATTACTGAACCAATAAGACTACTAGAGCAAAGGTCATGTGTTCTCAATGTGAAACAACTCCAAGTTGCTACCCAGAATTTCCACAGTCAACCCACTATCAGGTAAACTAATTCTAAGGAACTATTCATAAAAATTCTACCCAACAAAAAATTACCCGAGAACCCTATCCATACTCTGAAAACACGAAAAGCAATCCTAAACATCTGAAAGGTATCACATCTCGTAAAAAAAAACATAAAGTTCTACTCTGGTTAGCGAATATTGCTCAATACCTGACTAATTCTCAGCACAATAGCAATTGACCTATTGGCAATCGCTCCTACGATCCTAACAACTACAATTAATCATGGCCCAGCTCTCTTAGTTTTTAAAACAGAACTGAAAAAATCCCAAATACTCAAATTCAATATCCCTATCAAAATCTTCCTAAAACTCTCCTAAATCCTAACTGACATATCCCAACCTGTAAAAGATGAGACCCGTTTGGTCCGATACACTAAATACCTCCCCAAAAATAAAGTCCTAAACAACAAACCCATTATTCTGTAACTCTACAATCAAAGATATTGCGTCAGACGACAAAACACAACATAACATTCTAACATAATAACACACGGGTCAAATCTCTCATGAAATTAGCCCATGTCACAATTCCCAAAGTCATATGAATACATACCACTAACTCAAAGTAACTCATTACTATTGCCAAGTGCGAACGATGGAGTCCCTAACTGCAGATGCGACCCATAAAAAAAAAAAAACTCAAATTCATATATCTACAAAACACTACGGCATTCTGAACACAATTTACACTAAGTACTGCAGCTTACCTCAGAAGTCACAATGAACCCGAACTATTAAAGAGTCGTAAAACTCTACGGACTAACGTGTTAGTCCTTCTCAATCACAACAAACTACAAGTCATGCCCATTTACAACCCATTAAAACCCAAAAGGAAAAAATGACCTGTAAACTACCCTTATCATAACAACAATACAACCCAGGAAAGCATCCATGCTAATATCCATTAACCCGTCTTTTTGATCTTAGAAATGTGTGTCAAACGAGACATACCCGTGTTTTCATCCAGAACAACAAATCTATTTCCCTTCTTTGCTTCAACAACCCAGAACGGACCTTCAAACTTAGGACCCAGCTTATAGTTCAGCTGATTCCTGACATTTATCTTCAAATAAACCCTATCTCCAACAGCCACTTTGACTCTATCTGGCTTTGCATTACTCCTATCTACCATGTCTCGCATTTTCATCTCAAGATTCGTAGCAAGGCGCGCATATCTCTCTTTCGAAGTTGAAATCAGCGATTTTACAATCTCGTCATCTGTGGAATGGGCAACAGATCAAGAGCCTCGCTGGGTATCAAACAGCGCTTCATTGGGAGACATTCCAATGATATTGCTTAACATAGCATTTATACTATGTTGGAACTGTGGAAGATAGCGGTCCCAATTTGGGTCATTACCTCCATGGTCATTCTAAGAGCTTCAATAACCTTTCTGTTTGCTCGTTTGCATGCCATTTGCTTCTGGTCTATATGGAATATTAACATTTTTAATCCCATTACATCCGCGAGACATTGCATCGCATACGATTTACAAATTCCCGTCCGTTATCTGTAATAAGAATTTCTATATGCCCCATATCTGGAAATATACCCATTAAAGAACACGATCGCCACTTCCTCCGCTGTTTTATGCTTCAACAGGAAAATCTCTACGAACCTAGTTAACTCGTCAACGACCACCAACAGGTGCCTATGGCCATAACTAGATTCACAGAAATTACTCAAGATGTCCGTGTGGACTCTTGCTGCGGGTCTGGTAGGAATCGGGAATGAACCCAGTTTACATGAAACGACCCTATGGCTTACATGAATTACAGACTGAACAACTTCTAACAAAGTCTTTTATATCTCTTGACATATTCTTCCAAAAGAATTGTCCTGGTACGTTCTGATACGTCTTCTCAATCCCTAGATGAGGAGTGATAGACCTACTGCGAACAATATCTAACACTGTAGGTACCAGGCTCGTGGGAATAGCTATTTGCGTCGTATCGCCCTTGTCTTCACTGTTTCTCAGTCTGTATCTAATCTTCCTAACTAACACATTACCCTCTAACCCAAGCCCCGCAAAAGGCAGCTTATAACCCTTCTTAACAAAGTCCCCTCTAAGAAACGCCTTAGCATCTCTCAAGATCTCATCTTCATCCTGTTTTTTTCCACCAAACTAATATCCCAGTCAATGCTATCTCCCGATACATAACATACATGCGTACCTTGCTCGTCAGAAAAACTTCTACTAAGGGCGTCTGCTACAACATTTTGTCTACCCTCTATATACTTTATTTTAGCATCAAAATCCCTGATTGTTAGATACCACCGGGCTCTTTTGGGTGAAAGATCCGGCTTATTAAAAAGATCCACCAAAGGCTTATGATCAGTCAAAACCTCTACCTGAGTACCCATAATTAAAATTTTAAAGTGGACCAAGGCCGATACCACGGCAAAGGCCTCTTTGTCCACAATTGACATGAGTCGCTCATTACTACCTCGTGTCTTAAACTTCCTACTGTAAAATGCAATCGGGTGGAGTTTTCCATCGAACTTCTGCATAAGGCATGCGCCTATCCCGTCATTACTTGCATCTGTCACCGACGTGAATGGACGTTCTAAATCCGGAAACTTCAGCACTGGGGGATTTGTTAAAGTATCTTTTATGGTTTGAAATGCTGCTTGCTGTCACTCTCCCCAAACAAACTGCACATCATCTCTCAGAATATCTGTCAAAGGAGACGTCAAAATGGAAAAACCCTTCACAAATCTATGGAAAAATCATGCCATGCCTAAAAACGACCGAACCTGCTTCTTAGTCTTGGGTGTAGCAAACTCTAGAATTGCCTTAACCTTATCATCATTTACTCTGACACCCTCTTCAGAAATGACATGTCCTAAATATACTATCTGCTTCTTGAGAAAACTACACTTAGCTAACTTTATCTTCAAATCAGCTAACCTAAGTCTTCTAAAAACTTCCCTAAGAACTTCTAGATGGTCCTCTAATGAATCAGTGACAACTAAGATATCATCCATGTAGATATGGACTTTCTTCCCCCTAACATGCCATGCAAAACCGTATTCATCAATCTAGTAAAAGTTATCGGACTGCCTGTCAAACCAAATGGCATTCGTGTGAACTCATAATGACCCTTCGGCAGAGAGAAGGCCGTGCACTTTCGACTCTCCTCACTTAGTGGAACCTGCAAGTATCCCTGCATTAAATCAGTTGATGACATAACACAATCGTTGCAATCAAAACATTAGTTACACCACAACAACAAAAAAAAAAAACACACACACAATTGTCCCAGTCACCAGCTACAACGCAATGAAAAGGACAATTTCACATTAACATAACAACCAAAAAAGAAAAATCACAACGCTCACATTAGCAGCGCGTGAATTTCCATCAAGCAAAGAGAGAGAGGGACAAAAAAAAAAAAAAAAATACTAGCGCGTCTTCATGTGTTTTAACACACACTAGCGGTCAAAATGCCGCAATTACTGCACAATATACCCATCGATATATCACTGTTTTAACCCTACCCAAAACACTCTTCAAGAAATACTAGCTTGCAAGAGACGCTCGCCTCCCAGCAACAGCTGCTGACTCCCACAAAATCCTATCCTGAGATGCCAACACTAAATTATGTCTCTTCGGAAGCATATACATGCCTAATTATCCAATTATCTAACTATCTAACACCTTCTAACTGCCATAACTATCTTATACCGCTGCCGCCAAAAACTGTAAAGGCCACTCCTGAAGCCTATACTTTATTTAAGTCTCCGTTCTATGAACAGAGGTTGGTATCTCGCTTTTTCCTGAGATATTGTGTGATAGCGTGTAGCGTGAGCCGACATCATAAGTTATACCTTTCCTAACTAAAATCTAAGGACCACTGGAATGAGATACTAAGTACAAAACTAAACCTTTATTGACAAAAAATAACGAAAATAACTTCTAAAAAATTACGAAGAATGAAAACGAACGATTCAACATATCTACCAAAATTCTTCTAAGGAAACAAGGTCCAAAATCATAAACACCCAATTACTTAAGGGAGTACAGAAAATAATTCATTAGTCATTCAAATCATAAATAGGTAAATTAACAGAATCAGGTCATTTTAAAAATGTCACCACTCCCTTCCTTGAAGAGGAACGTGAAGGAAGGAGAGAGGAATACCTGTAAAAGAACAGCATTATATTAAAAACCAAATTCACAAAGTACAAATGCATAACCACAAGATTTCACTGCAACATGGATAGAGTTTTTCCAGAGTCTGAAAAAAAAGATCTAAAATGTTCATGAGTTGTACTCACTTCACAAAAATCCTCTGGAACAGTCTCCATGTGTGTTTTCACGGTTCACATGCTAAATTATATTGATAACGGATCGCAATGCCCAATCCCTCATTGATCACTCCCATTTTATTCATTATGCAATGCACATACGAACACACTCATTGTGACATCATTCGAGGTCAAAGTACGGCAAGACACACCTCTGCACTCCAAGGTGTCACGAAGTACGAGGTATGTTCAATAAGTAATGAGAAAATGTCAGGAGAGACACTGTTTATTTTCATAAGCTTACACAACTTTGTCTCCTTCAAAATAATTGCCTCTCACAGCTGCACACTTCTGCCTGCGTCTCTCCCAATCCTGGAAGACCTCCTCAAAGTCCTTTTTCAGTAGTCCCTTCAGGTAACTTTCCAATGCCTCTTTCAGCTCCTCTGTTGACTGGAATCTGGTTCCCCTGAGGCTGTCTTTCATGTGGGAACAGGAAGAAGTCGCAAGGGGCTAGGTCAGGGCTGTAAGGTGGGTGTTGTACCACTTTCATTCCCCTGTCGGCCACCCAGGTGGTCACCAGCGTTGACTTGTGGCATGGGGCATTGTCCTGGTGGAACCACCAATGACCACTCCTCCACTCCTCTTCGGTCAGAACTGTCTCTACTGTGCCAATACTAATACCAACAGCTTCAGATAGTATCCTCACAGATATTCGACAGTCTTGCATCACTAACCTTTGCATTTCCTCAATGTTTTCCTCCTTGTGTGCATTTTTGATGCTCCAGATCTGGGTTCATCCTCAACCTGTTCATTTGCGCCAGAAATCTGTTAAACCACCGATAGAAACTTGCTTGGCTCATCTGTTCACCCCCATAGGCCTCCTTTAACATTCCATAAGCTTCTTGTTTGGTTTTCTTAAGTTTAACACGAAATTTGATGGCGTAACGTTGCTCCATGTTTCCCTGCAAGTGTTCACAGATCGGCAAACCGGATCAGACTGGTTCCACCACATTCACCGCTGCACTCAGACCTACAAATATAGAAAGTTGCCAGTTTGTCATTTTATAGAATATATGTAAGTGTACTTCTCCATGAAGTAGTATTTTGATCAAATCATATTTAGTGTCTCGCCTGACATTTTCTCATTACTTATTGAACATACCTCATACACGTACACACACGTACATCACTTGAATGCTTTCTTCAAAACCGGATTTTATAACCGGTTCACTTTCTAGAACGTTCTAAGCTGAAATTGCACTTTTTACGCCCCGTGGTCTTATCACCAAGGAGCTTCTGCGACCCTTGTGGTATGCAAATGTTTCAGCATTTTCCTATATTCTGTGTACAGTCAAAATGGACCCTGCGAATAGCTGACCCGGCTTTTCAAAGGTCACCTTCATAAAACAGTTACATATATATACAAATAATATAAAAGTAAAGTACAAAGGATAGGGAGGAGTAACTACCATAAGGTGCTGAAGGCACAGACCAGTGACTATTCGGGCCGGGTTCAGCTTCGACTTAAACTCACGAGAAATACTGAGGTGTTGAGGAAGACTGGGTTTTTAGCTGTGGAACTAGTTGTTTAATAAAGAGTGATTCCAAGATTGCTAAATATTGTTCGTTAGGAGTTTGGCCTATAATTTTAAAATCTTTGTAGTTTATGTCATATTTACATTTCTTTGCATGTTTACGTACACATGAAAATTCAGGATTAGTCAATTTGACGCCTGTTCTATAGCTAACGCCTCGATGAGAGTCCAATCTCACTTTGAGTAACCTCCGTGTGGAGCCGCATACTTCCCAAGATTACATCTAGGGCAATTAAATAAATATACGACTCCTGAGGTCATTAGTGGATCAAGTTTCTCCTTATGTTTAATAGGAATCTAATACTCATTGGGTTGCAGGGTATTAGCTTTTAATTCAATGGCAGGTAAAAATTTCCCGACTAACAACTTCAATTCACGATAGAAATTTAGGTCGTGAACAAATGGGACACTTGCACATAATCGCAATTTTGGTAATGTTGGCATTTTAATTTTAGGATGGAAGATATTGTTTAAAATTTGCCGAGGTGTTTATAAAAAAGTCTGGATGGAAAGCAATTGTCAGTGAAATATTGGTGGAGATAGGTTACTTCACTGTGAAAAAGATTCCAGTCAGACGTTATAGAACAGGCGTCAAATTGACTAATCCTGAAATGTCACATATACGTGAGCATGCAAAGAAATGTAAATATGACATAAACTACAAAGATTTTAAAATTATAAGCCAAACTCCTAACGAATAATTTTTAGCAATCTTGGAGTCACTCTCTATTAAACAACTAGTTCCACAGTTAAACACCCAGTCTTCCTCAACACCTCTGTATCTCTCGTGAGTTTTAGTCGAAGCTGAACCCGGCCCGAATTGTCACTTGGTCTGTGCCTTCAGCATCTTATGGTAGTTACTCCCCTATCCTTTGAACTTTACTTTATATTATTTGTATATATATAGTATATATATATATATATATATATATATATATATATATATATATATATATATATATATATATATAAAACTTAATTTTAGTCCGAGTTGTTATTTTAACTTTTAACTTTTATTTTATTTTTATAGCTTGAAAATAAATTAAGGACTGATTCTTCACCTAAACCTATTGATATATATATATATATATATATATATATATATATATATATATATATATATATATATATATATATAGATAGATATATTATATAAATTATATATATATATATATATATATATATATATATATATATATATATATATATATATATATATATGTATGTATGTATGTAAGTATGTATGTATGCAAATATTAGTGAAGGTTGGCATTAATTTTTCCTTTAAACAAATGTCATTGAATAAGACAGCGAAGTTGTAAGTCTTACTAATGTTTTCAGTTTTCCTCACTATCTTCTTGTCTTCAGGTAACTGATGGAACAAAGCACCAAAATTCATGTTGTTGGAAGTTTTACTGAATAGGAAGTTTCTGCTCTCCTAGAAACATGGTTCTTTTCAAATGAGAACATTTACAAAGAAGCAAACACACACACACACAAATATGTATATACAGTATTTATATATATATATATATATATATATATATATATATATATATATATATATATATATATATATATATATATATATATATATATATATATATATATATATACTACTTATATACACACACACACACACACACACATATATATATATATTTATATATATATATATATATATATATATATATATATATATATATATATATATATATATATATATATATATATATATTCAATCAATAAGCTACAAACGTCCTTTGATATCAATTCGCTCTACCTCGGAAATAATATATTTTCATATATGTTACCGAAGGGGAATTTTTAATTGATAATAAGTTCGTCGTCTCGTGGAGACGACGAACTTATTATCAATTAAAAATTCCCATTCGGTAACATATATGAAAATATATTATTTCGAGCAAAGTGAAATTGATATTAAAGGACGTTTGTAGCTTACTGATTGAATATATATATAATATATATATATATATATATATATATATATATATATATATATATATATATATATATATATATATATATATATATATATATATACATACATAGATATATAGATGTATAGATATATAGATATATAGAGATATATTTATATATATATATATATATATATATATATATATATATACATATATATATATATATATATATATATATATATATATATATATATATATATATATATATATATATATATATATATATATATATATATAGATATATATATATATATATATATATATATATATATATATATATATATATATATATATATATATATATATATATATATATATATATATATATATATATATATATATATATATATATATATATATATATATATATATATATATATATATATATATATATATATATATATGTATATATATACTGTATATATATACAGTATATATATATATATATATATATATATATATATATATATATATATATATATATATATATATATATATATATATATATATATATATATATATATATATATATATATATATATATGTGTATATATATGTGTGTATATATATATATATATATATGTATATATATGTGTATATATATATATATATATATATATATATATATATATATATATATATATATATATATATATATATATATATATATATATACATATATATATATATATATATATATATATATATATATATATATATATATATATATATATATATATATATATATATATATATATATATATATATATATATATATATATATATATATATATATATATATATATATTTTTATTTATATATTCTTACAGATTGGGTTTTTGAGGAATGCAAGGGGTTTTTGAATATACGCACTGCCAAAGGGCTAACAGAGGACACCAAAATGTAATAAAAAATGAAGAGCTGAGTGGTGACTTACCTTATTTCCAACAATTGAATTAGAGAATGGAAGGTTGCCATGGGAAATGATTCACTGGTTATGTTACAATGAATTAATTTGCACATGAAGCAATCAAAAATGAATCTGGAACTGAGGATCCAGCAGGCAGTCAAAATTAAAAAATGGAAATTATGAGGACGTGAATAGCACATCCCTAATTAGAAAGTGTAATGAGGTTTGAATTGATCTCAGTTAACTGGCTCTTGTGCACAATGGGGGGACTGCTTTCCAGACTTTCTTGATTATCAAAATGGCAGTACTCCTAAAATGATTTGATTCACAAGGCGCGGTCGACTGAGCAGAAGAGCATCGAGGAATCCTGAAAAATGAATCCAGGATTAATGTTCTAGTACAAAGAATTTCTCTCACATGAAAAATTATGTGCTATGGAGGTAATAGATCAGTTTAAGTTATTCGCCCTTGGGTAACACTATGGTGGGAATAATCTAATGCTGATCACTGAATTGAATTAAATTGTGTTTAGGACAAGTCATGGGGCGAGTTATGGGCTACTTTTGTTGGTAGGGTTTGGCTTAACAAAGGGGCTTTGTTTAGGAGAATGAAAAGTGAAAATTCAGAAAATATAGGAGAGAAATTCATGGAGAGAAACAGGACTGGCTTGGAGACTAATTGCTTCTGACATACCTTATGCCTGTTGATGTTTTGAGCTCTGAGCATGTGGGGCTTGGCCGTCTGGATTCATTAGGCGCCACCAGGTACGGAGTGTCATGTTTTCCCAGAGTTGAAAGTGCTCCCTTGTTGTACTTGCTTCCAAAAAAGTCACACAGCCAGCAAAAGCGGGTATGGAAAATAGGTCTTATGGTTAGGGACTTAAGGGTTAAGCTCCTAGTCTACCTACAGCCTGTTTTCATCCCTTGGCACTAACGGACTAGCAGCACCTACAAATCACGTGATGGGGGTGAAAGGGGAAAAGCTAAGGTGTGTCATTGTTCTACCCCAGGTCAGGAGACGTGGGGGAGTTTCTCAGGCCTACGTGAGTTCAAATTCTGGGCAAAATCTTCCTTCCCGCCACTAAAGCTAGCCTTGGAGTTAGCTGAGGAGCACTTTTGTTCGGAAATTCCGATTCCTTATCTGGCGGACTAAGAGGGATGAATTAAATAGGTGAAAGGTCCCCCCTTTGAAAAGGCATTCACTTCCTTTCAGGCATAAAGGTCTTGGCTAAGTAAGTTATTCATCCCAGCTAGTCAGCTAGCGTCCCTACATGAAATGTGCTTGGCACTGCAATAGCTAAATGGACCTACCTAACTGCTAAGAGGGGTGCTCGTTGGGCTAACTTAATTACTACAGCAGAGCCTAACCTATAAAAATAGTGCCTACAGATTTCTACTGGCTGTCTCTGAAGACAGGGGAACTCCTCTCCTAGGCAATGGTACATGGTAAATGTGGCTTGTGACATAGCCTACTATCCTATGGCTTTGGTACTAACTAAATAGCACTGACCTAACTAAATGCAATTAATTGTGGGTTACGCAATGCTTTACGAATAATACACACAATAAATTTGAACATGAGCAACCTGAAGGGTTAATTATGGTAAGTGACAAGGGGGTGTACCAGCTTGAGTATTGTATAGTTTTTTATGTAAGGTTAAGCACAGTGTTAGTATTACAGACTGCCTAGGGTGTTAGGTGTTCTTCTAGTTGGACAGAGATCAAGCAGGCTACCTTCCCTGGGTAGGTGCCAAGATCACTCTGAGGTGGAAGTGGCACTGTGCCAATGGGGCACGAGTGCCAAGGAGAGCTGGTGGCTCTGATTGGTTAATTTGATCTCTTCCGCCCCTTTTGTTCTTCTACCCAGGTCATCGTCCACCTGGTCTTTTCATCAACAGTGGCACTGGCTGGCTAATGTCTGAGCCAGTGCCTACTGTAGCTGGCAAGCTCACTTGTAGGCTAGAGCCATCCAGAAGTGCCACTGAGACGGACTGTGCCCAGACCCGCTCTGGGTGAGACATGGAGGATGAGGCACTAATCAGGTTGATGTGCCTGGTAGAGGACATATTCCTCTGGCAGCCCAGAATATCTGGCAGTATAGTGCCCTGGAGTTCCACAGTCTCGGCAGGATCCCCTGTGGGCTGATCTTCCTACAGTGACGGTCGATGGAGGAGGTTGAGGGGATGTAGAAGGAGAGGAATTCTGGTGGTTGTCAGTAGGCTGCCTATTGTTGTTCAGCTTGTAGCGGCAATCAGCTTAGGCATGGCCAAACTTTTTGCAGCTAGTGCAAGTGGGCTTGTTCGGCAGGTCGTTCTTTGGGCAAGTTGAGCCTGAGAGGTACCCAGGTGGCACTATGCGGTGTTGAGATGTGCTGTGGTTCTGGTTGCAAGTTTTTCAGGTGTCGGCCAAGTGGTAGGCTTCCATAAGTGTGGTGGGCTGCTTATCGCAGAGATATACAGCAAGAAGCCCAGGCACACATTGGAAAAGATCTTCCAGCATGGTCCTATTGAATAAGTCCTCAAAGGTCGTGCATGAGAGGGAGTTGAACCGGCGAGTACCCGAATGGGTCTTGTGATAGGCTCATTCCGTCCAGGACCAGCTGACTTCCTTGGCAAGACCTCGGAACCATTGTCTCCATTTCTCCAGGGTTATCTCGTAGGCTCTGGTGATGACCCTATGGACTTCAGTCATGTTGCTTCTTTGACTCTTCTCCAGTGAGCGGAGGGCTGCCTTGGCTTTCCCTTCCATGGTTTTGGTAAGCAATAAGGCCCTCTCTGCCTCAGTGGTGTTGTAGTTGTTGAAGAGTGCCTCGATCTCTTCTAGCCATGCTTCTGGCTCTTCCTCAGTCCACTTGGGGACTAGAGAATTAAGGCTTAAATGCTCTCTCCAGCTCGAGCTCCTTCTCTATGAGAGCCAGCTTGCATGTCATTAGAGCTTGCTTGCTTTCCTTGAGGGCTAATTCGTGCTGCCTCTGTTCGGCTTCATAAATCCTCTGTTCTTCATACTTCCTCTGTTCTTCTAGCTGCTCTTTCACCCACTGGGTGAGTTCCCGTCCCATGAAACCTGCCTCCTTGCCCATGTTCATGAGGGCTTGGCGTTGGTCTAGAGACATGGTTGTAGGTTATGAGGGGGACTAGGGAAATGTCTGTGTCTATGTGGAAGTGTCCCATAATGTGGTGGCACTTCGGTGGTGTGGCACTCTTTCAATAAGTTGGCGCTGTGGTTGGAGTGTGTCGTGCGAAGGTCACACTGATGGAGCAATACTGAAGGAGGAATGGTCCTTATGGGTGGATACACTGGTATATGGAAGTGATCCTGAAGGTATAATTCCTTATGGGCAGAAACACTTGGAAAAGGAGTGATCCTGAAGAAGCTAAGGTCCTTATGGGTGGATACACTGTTGCTGGCACCCTGTGTCTCAGGTACAGGTGCAGTGGCTTATAGGTGATTACTCTGATTTGCTGGCACTCGGGTGCTGGTGTGTTCGGGGGACAACACTAAAAGGCAGTGCAACCAAACTGCACTGAAAGGAATGGGACTCTGCCTGAGGCAGAAGGTAAGTAAAGAGTAAGAGTAAGAGGGAAAGGAGAAAGGTAAGTGCTTCAGTAACTTAATTGGCTGGCAGTGCCTCAGATTAGTGGCACTGTGGGAAGGGAAACCCTTGGGCGTGCACTCGTGGGTGGCTAGTCCTAAGAACTAGTGGTTGCTCCCTGACATGAGGAAAGGAAGCCTTCTCCCTGGCATGAGGAAAGGGAGGTTATGGGGTTTGCATGCAATATGCGATTTGGTGCTTGCAGCATACACAAGTCTAGAATAATCAATACCCACTCGTGCACAACAGTTGATAAATGTTATTAATTGACGGTAAGTACACTCTATGAAACGCACGAGAATTCACTCTGCAGCTGAAGCACTCAATGGAAATATGAAGAAGGGAAACGTTCAATGGACAAGGTGCGTGTAATATACAGTTGCGCACTATGTGTGAATGAGTAAAAGAGATAAAGGAATTGGATCTTAAAAGATCAATGGTTGGATAAAATTAAAAGAAAATTCTTATTGTACTTGGCTTTTGTGATGTAGTGGGTTTATTTTCCAATACTCATTGATTAATTTTAGTATCCCCTTTGTTATGATGAAAAGAAAAAATCTCTCTCTTTCTCTCTCTCTCTCTCTCTCTCTCTCTCTCTCTCTCTCTCTCTCTCTCTCTCTGAGAGTGTAGTGTAATGGGATGTTACCCGTTATAAGTCAAGTTACTCTACCTTTTGCTTAAGATAAATTTCATTTGCAAAATTATGCTAAGTTGCAGGTTTTCGAAAATGAACTTTTGGTATTTACGTAATTTTACTGGCTTGCTCCCGTCATGACAAGAGATATGGTGGGCAAGGGTTTGCAAATTATTCTCTAAAATATGAAAGTCCTTTGTGAGGGTTTACGTTTGGCGAAAAGTAATGAAATTTTGTTTGGCGTGAACGGGAGATGCGGAACTGAGGCGCGTGGGAGAAAACAGCTGATAGCTTAACTCGTTCTTGATCAAGTCATAACAATGAAGATTTAGAGTTTAAGAAAAGGAACACTCGACTGTCTTGGGTGAAGGCGGTGTAAGGGCATCAAATTGCCTCTCCATTCTTGTGTTTCTTTCCTCATATGTACATTAATCACGTCATATATGTTACTTGTTACTATTTCAGATTCTTTATGTATCTCATTGTATGCATCATTATACGGCCTTTCTGCCGATATACATATCTGCCTTTTACATGTTCTGTTATGCATTATATATGTCTTCTTATGCCTGTTAACAAACACAGCAGTGGGGGTCTCAGGTCGCCTGCTACCTTTCCGTCCCCTTTCGCATTTAAACACCTGTCGAGAATAATAAAGAATCAGTCTTTCACTTCTGACATTTCTTGAACCTCACACTGGTGACCCCAGAATGACAGGTAGTGTGGTTTGGCCCAGCCATTAATGGGTTATCTCAATTGTGGGCCGCAGATACCACTGGCCCTTCGTCATTGTGGAGGTCAAGTTCCCCCTGCTGGGTGCAGACTACCTAGGGCACCATGGACTTCTGGTCGATGCTGGAAGACAGTGCCTCCTAGACACAGGAACCTGCCACTCCCGTCAGCTCTCCACTGGACCTGGAATGCCCTCCATCTGCTCCACGGCCCCCAGCAGCAGCATGTCCCTCCTACAGGAGTTCCCAGACGTATTCAAACCAGAGCTACTCCAGTCACCAGGGGCTTAAGCAAAGCATGGTATATTCCATTATGCCACCACAACGGGCCCACCGACCCATGCCAAGTTCAAACAACTGTCCCCAAAAGTTACAAGACGCTAAACGGGCCTTCGCAGAGATGGAATGGATGAGCGTCTGTAAAAAACATCAAGCCTGTGGGCATCTCCCCTCCACATGGTAAAGAAGTCCGATGTTTCATGGAGGCCCTGTGGGGACTATCAGCATTTTAATTTACTGACAACACCTACCACTACCCCTCCCTAACATGCAAGACCTGACGGGTGCCCTCCATGGCAAGAAGATTTTCTCCAAGATGGACCTGCTAAAGTCATACTTCAAAGTCCCTGGGCATCCCGGCGACGTCTCAAAGACCGCCATCATCACGCTCTTCAGGACTTATACATTCTCCTATTCCACCTTCGGCCTCAGGAGCGCGGGTGCCACATTCCAGCACCTGACGGACACCATCTTGGGGGATCTGCCTTTCTGCATCTGCTACGTCAACGACATTCTCATCTTCTCCAGGTCCCCAGAGGAACACCTTCGCCATGTTCGCGCAGTCCTGAAACGTCTGCAGGATAGCGGGCTAGTCGTCAGGTTCGACAAATGCATTTTCGGGACAGAGAAAGTAGATTTCCTCGGGCACGAGATTTCCCCATCAGGAGTGTGCCCCTCGGCCTCTAAAGTAAAAGCTATAGAAAATTTTCCGAAACCACAAACCATCAATGCCGTTCAGGAGTTTCTTGGGATGATAAATTACTGCTGACATTTCACCCCAGACTTCGCCCACACTGTGTACCCCCTGCCATCAGTCCAGAAGGGCAAGCCAAAAACACTGACCTGGGTGGCTGCGCAGCAGCAGGCATTCATAGAAACAAAGACAGCCCTTGCCAATGCCACTACCTTGACTCACCACAACCCCGCAGCCGCCCTCAGACTGACAACGGACGCCAGCAACATCTCCTGCGGCACAGTACTCGAGCAACTAGTGAACGGCACCCACCAACCCTTGGCCTTCTTCAGCCACAAGTTTTTGCCAGCAGAGACCCGCTACAGTGCCTTCAACAGGGAACTGCTGGCTATCTACCAGGCCGTGAGACACTTCAAGTACCTGATGGAGGGGGCCGAATTCACGTTCCTAACAGATCACAAACCCTTGGTGCACGCATTTGCAAAGCCAAGAGACGCATTGTCTGCAAGGCAGCAGTGACACCTGACCACCATCTCCAAATTTGGTGCACCATCAACTATGTCCCTGGAAGGAAGAACCCAGTAGCCGACTCCCTGTCGAGAGTAGAAATCAGCTCCCTTCACCTCGGCATCAACTACAAAGACCTGGCAAAAGAATAAGCAGCACTTAGAGATGGCAGACTACAGAATGGCAGTGACAGCTCTTAAGTGGGTAGACGTGTCCTTAGGAAACTCGAACACAACTCTCCTCTGCGACACCAGCACAGGCCATCCCCATCCCCTAGTACCTGCCTTGAGGAGGAAGCAGGTGCTCAACATAATCCACGGTCTCTCCCATTCATCAGGGCACACAACGGCGCGCCTCATGACTGACAAGTTCATCTGGCATGGCATCAATAAGGATGTCTGACAGTGGGCAAGGAGCTGCATCCCAAGCCAGGTGAGCAAAACATCCAGGCACACAAAATCTGGGGTCGGCGACTTCCCAGCCTCGCCGGCGCTTTGGCCACATCCACATCGACATCATAGGGCCTCTTCCGCAGTTGAGAGGAGCCAGATACCTCCTGACAATCATAGACAGCTCCACCTACTGGCCCGAGGCAACCCCCATGGAGGAGGCATCAACAGCATCATGCGCAGAGGTCCTCCTCTCCAGTTGGATCAGCTGTTTTGGAGTGCCAGACAGCATCACTACAGACAGGGGCAGGTGCGAATTTACATTAAGGCTAATGAGGCTGCAGCCTCTGGCCCCGGGTACTGAGGGGGCCCCCCAATGAGGCGATGATTAAAAAATAAATCAATAAAATAACTGGCAATAGTACATTCACGAGACTTGGCAACCCTGGCTTGTGTATGCGTTCAATTCATGTCATATGTAAATTATACAATCAAATATATGAATTATTCAATCTAATATTTTCATTGTTTTTCTGTTGCTCAACTTTGTAATGGAATTACCTCTTTTTTAATACAGTATGATACAGCATAATAGCTCAATCATTTCAATATAAATTAAATGCAGAACCTGCCGAAACATGACACTAACTACTACTGTTCATATTGAAACATGTACTAAAACAAAATATGATAAATGTGTGAGTGTCTGTTAAAAAGGCCCCTGACCTGAAGTAGCCTCGGGCCCCAAGTACTGCTAGTCCGCGCCTGGACAGGGATCCAGCCTTCCTGTCAGAGCTCTGGGTCTCCTTGGCATGCCTGATGGGAACAACACTGCACAGCACAACGGCCTACCACCCCGCAGTGAACGGCATGGTCGTGAGGGCACACCGCTCTCTTAAGGCAGCTCATGGCACAGTGCACTGATGAGAGGTGGAAGGAACAGCTCCCCTGGGTTCTGCTGGGTCTCCGCACCGCACTGAAAGCAAATGACGATGCCTCACCTGCTGAGAAAGTCTACAGGGAGACACTGGCTGTTCCCGGAGAATTCTTCCCGCTGTCAACCGACGGCGTCGACATTCCCCTGCCATAAGACCTTCACTGACAGAACTATCACCTACAGCCCACCCGCCTTAGACTCCTGCGCCTACGTCTTCATTAGGGTGGATGCCCATCGTCTGCCCTTAACCAGGCCCTACAGGGGGTCCCACCGAGTCTTCAGGCGGGCTGCGAAGGCATACCTCCTTGACATCCATGGGCATGAAGACTGGATCACCATTGACAGACTGAAGCCCGCATTCCTGTTGGACAGCGAAGTACGCGAGGAGGCAGGCAGGCGACCCAGTTTTCCCCCTCAGTACCTTCCCGAGACACACCCCCACCAAAGCAGGGTCAGGGGCGGCCCAGGGGACACATCGACCCAAGCCCAGATGTTGGTTCCACCCCACACCCACAGTTCTCCAGGAGTAGGGACCCTCCAACTCCCTCAGCGATTGCATAATTAATGTAGTTTCATCCAGTAATTGCTCCTCTAATTATTGTTGGGGAGGGGGGGAGAGTATTTGTAAGGGCGTCAAATCGCCTCTCCATTCTTGTGTTTCTTTCCTCATATGTACATTAATCACGTCATATATGTTACTTGTTATTATTTCATATTCTTTATGTATCTCATTGTATACATCATGTATGGTCTTTCTGCCGATATATATATATCTGCCTTTTACATGTTCTGTAACACATTATATATGTCTTCTTTTGCCTGTTAACAAACACAATTTCTGTATGGACACAGTGGGGGGTCTCAGGTCGCCCGCTACCTTTCCATCTGCTTCCCGCATTATAAACACCTGTCGTGTATAATAAAGACTCAGTCTTTCACTTCTGACATTTCTTGAACCTCACAGCAGGTTTTTGAATGCAAAATCGAATTATTTGACTTTAAACATCAGCAATGCCTTTACTTTACTTAAAACATGAAATATGAATTTGGATTGAAACTAACGATCTTTGAACTGTGGGAGAGGACTCACGCATATGCCTACTGAATGCAGCCAACTCGACAGCCATGGACTGCCAGAGGTTGGTACGTGTGTTTTAACTACATGTGAATTCAATTCCTACATCACAGACAGAGAAATGTACACTTTTTCTGCCATAACTGTTCTTGAACAACACTCCTAGCTAACTGTTTCCTGGCTAACACATGCGATAACTCCCTAGCAAGCACTTCCTAATTCCTACTGCTCAGTCATCTGGTAACACAGCACAGCTGCTCTTTTGCAGTGAGTAATGTTCGTGGGCCACCGCTCTGCCTCGCTAACTTAAGAACCTGTGCTTTTGCCTCTGTTATGAAGAATTCTAACTCCGATATTCGTTGCGTTTTTACTCTTTCTCTTAAAATAATATCACTTTCCTATCTGTCCCTATGTATCCTTAATGTTACAAGACTTATGATAATAACCCTTACCTGTGTACTCTTGCTTTGCTTCGGTTGCCCTGTATGCCTTTGTGAAGTAATGGAATTAAGTTAAATGAATGATATTTCAGTCCTGGTTTGTTCGTTCCTAGTTTAGCAATTAGCAAAGCTGGTTATCGCTATTGTCCTAGGAATCCTAGCAATTGGTTGCCACTCTCACAGATTGGGTCTCGTTGGAGGAATGCAAGGGGGTTTTTAAATTTACGCACCACCAAAGGGCCAACAGAGGACACCAAAATGTAACAAAAAATGAAGAGCTGAGTGCTGACTTACCTTATTTCCAACAATTGAATTAGAGAATGGAAGGTTGCCATGGGAAATGAGTCATTGGTTACATTATAATGAATTTATTTATACATGAAGCAATCAAAAAATGAATCAGGAACTGAGGATCAAGCAGACAATCAAAATTTAAAAATGGAAATTACGAGGACATGAATAGCACGTCTCTAATTAGATGTAACTACTTTGTACGTTTATTGTAACGCAAATTATTCTCATTTATATGTCATCTAACAAACGCAAATTCTTGTCAAATGCAAGACATGGGAATGCGCAGGTCGGTCACTTCCTTTCTGTCTGCATTCCTCAATGTATACCTGGTTTCCGAGAAATAAATCAGTCATACCCAGACCTGTCTTCTTGAACCTCACAACTGGTGACCCAAGGAGCGACAAGTAACCATGCGGTTTTGGCCCCACCATTAACAGACCTAAATACAGCTGCATTTACCTTCAGAGAGCCTTTAACAGACTCAAAATGGCGACACTGTCAAGGCCTCTGAAAGCTCTATCCTCAGAGGAACCCCATGCCATTAATGGACTAATAACAGCGTCCCTGCAAGGGTACGTTTTGGCATTTCAAATGGTTTGGCCCTCACCATTCACGACTCACGTCGACAACTCAATTTCTAACACCATTAGAGGGCTAAATATGGCGTGTACTCGAGTTTTGGAGTGTGAAAGTAAAGATGGCAGAGTCTGAAATACAATAGCAATCCGAAAACATGGAAATCGTCAAATTGCCCCTTTCGCCCACAAAGCCAGATGTGGTAAAGCGACCCCCATTTTCGCGCTAGAACACAGCATTTTGGTTTCTGTGCACAGATGCTCACTTCCGCGTGGCGCACATCACAGACGAGAAGACCAAGGCAGACGTTACCATGACGGTGCTACCTGAAGAGGTCTTCAACAAGATCACCACATGGCTTGACTCACAGCCAGACAAGGTCACATCCACAGCCTTGCGAGACAAGCTGATACAAACGTATTACATGCCCATCCCTGAGAGAGCGCAGTGCGCCCTAAACCTATTGACCCAGCCTCTGGGGGAAACATCACCCAGGGATGCCTGGGACGAACTGCAGGGTCTAGTAACACTGCCGGGCATCAACGCAAATGGGCACAGGAAGGAAATCAGCCTGACAAGAACAATATTCCTGCGGCACCTTCTGCAGAAGGTGAGGGGCCAAATTACTGACGCAGATGCCCTTCCTGTGGATGAACTGGTCGATGTCGCCCAGAAAATCCACGAAGTCACTAAGGCCTCCAAGCACGCCACCACCGCCCTTGCAGCCGTTGCCCTTGCAGCCTGTAGCCTGACATCAGAGGACGACGACCCAGAGAACACAAATGCGATCTACAGGAGGAGAGCACCGCCAAGGGAGCAGAGGGCATGGATGAACCCTGAGCAGAGGGCTTGGACGAACCTGGCGTGGTGCTATTTCCACAAAAGATTCGGCCCCAGTGCCAGGAACTGCAGAACCCCCTGTTCCTTCACAAAAAACCAGAAGGGCAGCCACAAGTAACAGTAGTGGCCGCAAAATACAATGACTTGCGACCAGCAGGTTTCTTCATCAGAGACGATACATCACGGGCGCAATGCAGTCGGTGTTCCCACCATCGGAGGAAGACTACACCTGGACAGCTGACTCCACGACCTCCCTGGTAGCCGTGAATGGAACCCCCATCCGCTGCTATGGAACAATGACCCGCACAATGTCCATCTTGGGCCGCAGGTATCACTGGCCTTTCATCATCGCAGAGGTCGAGTTTCCCCCTCCTGGGCGCCAATTTCCTGGGACACCACGGACTCCTGGTTGATGTCGGCAGGCAACTCCTCCTCGACACTGGAACCTGCCACTCCCGACCACTCTCCACCAGACCGGGGCTGCCCGCTGTCTGCTTCACAGCCTCAAACAATTACATTACCCTCCTCCAGGAGTTCCTGGAAGTTTTTAAACCAGAGCTCCACTAGTTGGCAAGGGCCAGGGCCAAGCACAGCATCTACCACCACATCATTACAACAGGCCCCCCAACTCATGCCAAGTTTTGACGCCCCACCCCACAAAAACTACGTGACGCCAAACGGGCCTTCTCCAAAATGGAATTGATGGGTGTCTGTGCCAAAGCATCGAGCCAGTGATATGTTGGAGGGTTCCTGGAGGCCCTGTGGAGACTACCATCAACTAAACTTAGTCACCACGGCAGACTGCTACCCACTGCTGAACATGCAAGACCTAACAAGCGCCCTTCATGGGGCCAAGGTCTTCACGAAGATGGATTTGCTAAAATCATACTTTCAGGTTCCTGTGCATCCTGACAACATACTGAAGACAGCCATCATCATGCCGTTCGGGATGTACATCTTCTCCTACTCCACCTTTGGCCTCAGGAACAGGGGACACATTCCAGTGCCTGATGGACACCATCCCTGGGACCTGCCTTCCCCTGAGTGCTTCTGTGTCTGTTAATAATTCCTTGTCGCGGTAAACTACTATCGATTCACATCTTTATCTTCTCCAGGTCCCCAGAGAACACACTTTAAATACAGCCATGGTGGAAACAAAGATATAAACATTTTTATATTTTATTTAAAAAAAACACCTTAACAATATATTCTAAATGAAAAAATGGTTTAATAGAATATATACCATAAGGCTGATTAGATGAACCATTCCTGAAGTGCCTGCAGGAGAACGGATTAAGTTATCAGGTTTCGACAAATGCACATTCTGGGCAGAAAAAATCATAAACTTTTATACCTCGGACACAAAGATTAATCCCCAGCAGGAGTATGCCCCATGGCCCCTTCAAGATGAAAGCAATAAAAAATTTTCATATATGGAACAAAGAGAACGACAAAGCGACAACGCCATCAAGGCCCCTCAATAATTGTATGTCATGGTAAATTACTAAGGGCTCGCTGACATGGGGCGCTCCGCAATAGCAGGCATTTGAGGAGACAAAGGCAGCCCTCATGAGTGCCACCACCTTAACGCATTATAACCCCACCGCTTCCCTGAGACTCACCACTGATGCCAGCAACATCGCCTGAGGAGCAGTGCTCGAGCAAGTAGTTGACGGTACCCCACGGGACTCTAGCCTTCTTCAGTCGCAAGTTGTCGCCGGCAGAGACCCGCTACAGCACCTTCAACAGAGAGCTGCTCGCGATCTACTAGGCTGTGTGGCACTTCAAATACCTGCTGGACGGCACTCCATTCACCATCCTCACGGACCACAAGCCCCTGGTGCATGCATTTACAATGGCGGGTGACGCGTGGTCAGCAAGGCAGCAGTGGCACTTGGCTGCCATCTCCGAGTTTGGTTGCACCATCATCTACGTCCCTGGCAGGAAGAATCCAGTAGCCGACGCCCTGTCAAGGGTGGAAATCAATTCCCTGCACCACGGCATACACTACGAAGACCTGGCAAGGGAGCAAGCCGCAGACCTAGAAACACCAGCCTACAGGATGGCACTGACAGCACTCAAGTGGGAGGATGTGCCCCTGGGCGATTCAGCCACAACGCTTCTCTGTAACACTAGCACTGTCCGCCCCCGCCCCCTGGTCCCCGCCTTGAGGAGGAAGCAGACGTTCAACATCATTCATGGCCTCTCCCATCCATCAAACTTTTCTGCCTTATGGCAGAAAAGTTTGTGTGGCACGACATCAGGAAGGACGCCCACCAGTGGGGGAGGAGCTGTATCCCGTGCCAAACCAGCAAGGTCACAAGACACACAGAACCAGGCATTGGTGATTTCCCTCAACCTCATCAGTGCTTCGACCACATCCACAGAGACGTCGTCGGGCCTCTACTGCAGTCTGGGGGCGCCAGGTACCTCCTGATGATCATAGACCGCCCACTCGCTGGCCAGAGGCGACACCTATGGAGGAGGCTTCAACAGCATCCTGCGCAGAAGCCCTCCTCTCCAGTTGGATTAGCCAATTCGGGGTGCCAGACAGCATTACTATGGACAGGGGCTCAGCATTCCTGTCAGAACTCTGGGTCTCCCTGGCATGCCAGATGGGTACAACACTTCTCAGCACAACGGCTTACAACCCCGCAGCAAATGACATGGTAGAGAGGGCACACTGCTCACTGAAGCCAGCTCTAATGGCACGTTGCACCGATAAAAACTGGAGCACCCAACTCCCCTGGGTCCTGCTGGGTCTCCGCACCCCACACCGAGGGCAGATGGCAATATATCCCCACAGAAAAAGTCTACAGAGAAACACTAGCTGTTTCAGGGGAATTCTTCCTGCCATCAGCTGACGGCACAGACACCCTCCTCCTGAGGTCGAGGGAACTAGCACAGAAGTTCAAGCCCTGCCATAAGACCTTCACGGACAGAACCAATGCCTATAGCCTGGCCTGCCTGGATTCCTGCACCTATGTCTTTGTCAGGATAGGCGCCTGTTGACCACCCTTGACCAGGCCCTATAGGGGCTCTTACTGAATCATCAACCAGGATCCCCAAGGCATATCTCATCGACGTTCATGGCTGGGAGGACTGGGTTTCCATCCACAGGCTGAAACCAGCATTCCTTTTGGACAGTGAAATCCGGGAGGAGGCAGGCAGACATCCCAGGGTCCCCGTCAAAGTGTGCCTGCAGACATACATGCCGCCCCACTAAAGAGGGGCCATGGGCACCCCAGAGGCCGCTGCTTCAGCAGATCTAGCAGTTGATGATGCCCCCTACCCACAGTTCTCGAAAAGAAGAGGTCGCCTCCTGCTCCCCCAGCTCCTCCGTGATTAATGTTCATGTCATCCAATAATTATCTCTGTAACCATTGTCTTAGTGGGGGAGTACTTGTAAAGGCATCAAATGCCTCTTCATTTCTGCATGAATCACGCCACGTATATTACCCGTTATTATTTCATATTTTTTATGTATCTCTCCATATGCATTATTGTCCGGCCTTTCTGCCGATGTATCTAACTACTTTGTACGTTTATTTTAACGCAAATTATTCTCATTTATATATCATCTAACAAATGCAAATTCTTGTCCAAATGCATGACATGGGAATGTGCAGGTCGGTCACTTCCTTTCCGTCTGCATTCCACAATGTATACCTGGTTTCCGAGAAATAAATCAGTCATACCCAGACCTGTCTTCATGAACCTCACAGGGTCTGCTATCCAGATTTTCTTGGTTATCAAAATGGCAGTACTCCTAAGATAATTTGATTCACAAGGCAGGGTTGACTGAGCAGAAGAGTAGCAAGGACTCCTGGAATTTGAATCCAGGATTAACGTTCTAGTACAAAGAATTTCTCTCACATGAAAAATTATGCACTATGGAGATAATGGATCAGTTTAAGTTATTTGCCCTTGGTTAACACTATGGTGGGAATAATCTAATGCTGATCACTGAACTGAATTAAATTGCATTTAAGACAAGTCATGGGGCTAGTTATGGGCTGCTTTTGTTGGTATGGTTTGGCTTAACAAAGAGGCTTTGTTTAGGAGTGAAACAGAACTGGCTTGAAGGTTAATTGCTTCTGACGTACCTTATGCCTGTTGACGTTTTCAGCTCTGAAAATGTGGTCTTGGCTGTCCGGATTCATTAGCTGCCACGAGTGGAAGAAGGATGGAAGATGCTACTGCCCACATCGCTAACTAGGTACAGAGTGTCGTGTTTTCCCAGAGTCGAAAGTGCTCCATTGTTGGGCTTTCTTCTAATCTCCGGGCATCAGTCATCTGCAAAAAGTCACACAGCCAGCAAAAGGGGGTTATAGAAAATAGGTCTTATGGTTAGGGACTTCAGGGTTAAGCTCATAGTCCACCCACAGCCTGTTTTCGTCGGCGGCACTAATGGACTAGATGCTGGAATCTGCCTAAATCAAACCGTGATGGGGGTGAAAGGTGGGAAAGCTAAGGTGTGTCATTGTTCTGTCCCAGGTCAGGTGACTTTGGAGGGGCTTTCTCAGGCCAATGTGAGTTCAAATTCTGGGCAAAATCTTCCTTCCCACCACTAAAGCTAGCCTTGTTAGCCAGGAACGCTTGTTCAAATTCTCGTTCTTGACCACCTGAAGTCTCCGATAAGAGGATAAAATTAAAAACCTATATATTTTATATATATATGTATATAATATATATATATATACTGTATATACACACATAAAATTTATGAACTAAATATGCTTGTTTAAATATCCAATAACGCTATATATATATCATATTATATCGTGAGTCTAAAAACTCATATATATATATATAAATATATATATATATATATATATATAATATATATATATATATATATATATATATATATATATATATATATATATATATATATATATATATATCTATAATATATATGCTCTCCGACATTACACATGACATAATATAATGTATATATATATATATATATATATAATATATATATATATATATATATATATATATATATATATATATATATATATATATTATATAAATACATACATACCCCATTCTTCTGAAGGAACATATGTGAAAAATAAAAGTGCTTCATGGCTAATGTCAATAGTCAGCAATTAGCGCCTCAAAATTGTGAGTTAAAACATACAGATCTGTAGTCAAAGTTTTTTTATATCGGGGCAGTTAATAATTACCTAGAACTGCTAATCTAGTATATACAAACGGGTCTGTGATTAATACAAAATCATAAAATTAAACTTTCTGCTAAATATTGAACACATTTCAGCATTTATTCCATCAGTTACCTGAGGATCAGAATAACACAGATATAAAAATTGAAAACATTAAGAAAAAATTTATTAAAAAAATATAAATATATATATATATATATTATATATAAAACATTATATATATATATAATTTATTAAATATATCTATTTATATATATATATATAATAATATATATATATATATATATATATATATATATACATATATATATATATATATATATATATATATATATATATATATATATATATATATATATATATATATATATATATATATATATATATATATATATATATATAATATATATATATATATGTATATATATATCTGTTAATTATGAGACAAAGTTGCAGTTTAACCTTTTCTTACTAATGTTTTTCAATTTTTATCTCTGTATTCTTCTGATCCTCAGGTAACTGATGGAATAAATACTGAAATGTGTTCAATATTTAAAAGACTTTAATTTTATCTTTGTAAATAAAAACAGGTCTGTGATTAACCACAGACCCGTTTGTATATACTAGAATAACAGTTTCAGGCAAATATTTTACTGCCCCGATATAAAAAAACGACCACAAATCTTTGCTTTTTAACTCACAATTTTGAGTGCTAAAAAACATATTGACGATTCAAGGCCATTTATATTGAACATGTATTCCCCCATCAAAACGAATAAAGGTTAATGTATATATATATATATATATATATATTATATATATATATATATACCTTCAAAAGAATATATATATAGATATATATATATATATATATATATATATATATATATATATATATATATATATATATATATATATATATATATATATATATATATATATATATATATATATATAAAGCTGACAAATCTAATTGTTTTGTAATAATGGATAAAATTAGCTATGTGAAAAAA
>NC_089796.1:34059163-34079163 GCF_040412425.1 Macrobrachium rosenbergii | reverse complement strand
TATATATGTACACACACACATGTACACATATATATATATATATATATATATATATATATATATATATATATATATATATATATATATATATATATATACATATATATATATATATATATATATATATATATATATATATATATATATATATATATATATATATATATATATATATATATATATATATATAAATATATATATATATATATATATATATATATATATATATATATATATATATATATATATATATATATATAATAAAGTTTGCCCATAAAAGCACCAGAGAAATAAATTTTACAGCTTTATATTACGGAGACTTGTTTCCCTTCAGCGGACAGGAAATGGATTGAAAGGTACGGAACAGTGGTATTTATACAGCTAAACGAATGTTCCAGAAGTCGGCCACTACGCCATTCCTGTTGAAAGTTTTTCTTAACCTTGTTTACAGTTTTTAGAGGAGGATTTTATCAGTCAGTTCTGAATGTCAGGCTTCCTTTGAGAGGTTCATCGTATTTCTTTTTATGATCAAACAGGAGTGACGTATCGGCCGACTTCTGGAACATTCCTTCAGCCGTACAAATAGCACTGTTCTGTATTTCTTAATCCATTACCTGTACGTTGACGGAAACAGTATTTTCGAAGTTAAACGCTGTAAAATCTACCTTCTTTTTTTTGGGCAACCTATGCTAGATGGAATTTTTTTATAAAAGAAAACATTATTTATCTATGTCTATATATATATATACATATATATATATATATATATATATATATATATATATATATATATATATATATATATATATATATATATATATATATATATATATATATATATATATAAAACCTAAAAGGATTTTTTACAAGCTTTCTGCGATGAGGGTTCGAGCAAGTAGGAGAAAAATGCTTGATGTTCCAGACCGGATTTCGACTGACTTTCCCAGAAGCTCACGAGTTCTGCCGCGAACAGCGAGGGGCAACTTTGGCTCTCATTGACTCAGCTCGACACTTCAAGGCTATCGTCGATCACATCATCAACAATGGTATATTTTTCACTTGAAAAACTTACTGTTGAACTGTCTAAATTTAGAATTGAACCGCCAGAATATAAACAGAAATTAACTAAGACACTTAAACGACTCACGTGATTGAGAAAAAATGATCTATATATTCAAAAATGAAATTATAAAAGTACATTAAGAAACTATGAAGACCTCGAATGCAACTCTATTCGAGAGCTTTGTTCCTCATCGGAGATAATTAAAGGTTGGTACTCCTTTCTGAAACAGTATTGTTTTGCTCTATTTCGGAATTCTTTGTCATAGGTGAGGAATAATAGCTACTCTTTCTCTTACAAGAATTCTTTGCAGTATCTCCTCGACTTTTCAACTGCTTTGCTTTTTTCCTTTACTTCTTTTCTTCTTAATGGTCCCTTTCAAACTTTCTATTGCTCTCATTTTCTTCAAATATTTAGGAGCAAATCCTCCTGTCTTGTCCTACGAGTCTAAAAGTGACTCAGCCGTCTAGACAGAAAAAACTTTGGATATTAATAATTCCTTTGTCTCATCATAAGTGAAAGACTTCCTCTTCGGCACTGTAAATAGTAACTACTTTTAACTTTCACCAGGAGTAAAAGACTTCCTCGTAGAAATTTATAAACAATAATTAATTTCTTCTTTCATGAGGATTGCAGGACTCTCGTCTTGGGTTTGTAAATAATATTGTCTTCTTTTTATCACAAGGAATAAAAAATTTTCTCTTTCTGAGCAGTAATAAATAGCAATTCCATCGGGATTATAAACTGTAACGTATTTCTTCTTCTATTAGAAATGAAAGAATCCTTCTGGATTGACGGCACCGACTCAGGGCACGAGGGCCAATGGACCTCGAAGACGGTCAAGATTTCCCGATGGGAACTCCTTTCTGGGCAGGCTACCCAGACTACCAAGAGCCCAACGGAGGAACACGGGAGAACTGTGCACATATCAACAACGGTCAGAGTTTTTATATTAATGACTTAGACTGCCATTCAGCCTTTTGGTTCATATGTGAACAAACAAGTAACTACGACAAATATTACAAAAGTGAGTATAGTTGCCTAAAGATTTTTACAGAAAAATAACCACTTGAATATTTTTTAAACAGATTATACCATAGAATAGTACATGTGCACTTACAGTTCCTTCTATGTGATTATGAAGGTAATGTTTTTTGTAACAAAAAATATAGTTAAAGAAAGATTTTTAATACACAATAGTCACCTTCATGAATTATAAATAATAAAATTAATCTCGAGTTAAAGAACGTGCAGTAGAAGAGAATGTTATAAGGTGTTTACCCAGAATATTCATCATGTGCAACAGTAAAAACAGCATTAATACCAAAGCATGTTAATTGTTTTGCAAGCAAAGATCGTTACAGTTATTCCTCCTCATTCGATACAATGACATCAATGATGGTTTTTAACACAGAAGCTGATAGGAAAAACCCGATGCCCTTATCAAACCCAAGAAAAAGAAAGTAAAGGAAAAAGTAGGTCTCCACTCCAAAATGGGAAATGGGAGCAGGACGAAAGGTCTAAAGCTTGGCATATAAGGACTCTGTTTAAGCTAAGTGAAACGCTGCCCTAGATGGTACTTGGGACAAAAAACAAGAAATAAGGGTGTAAAGAAGAGATAGGCATGGGCTCACTAATGTGATCACTGCCTTTGATTTAGTCTAACAGAGAATGCAAGTAAATGATGCAGTAACCAAAAATATGATATGAATGTTGAAAACTGAAGAAAAAGGTAAGCAAACTCTTAACAGCCTGGATGAACAAAATGCAGTGTTTAAGAACAAAGAGTTAGCTATTTGAACTATGCAGTCTCTTCAAGAAATGTTTGAATGAATCTGACCGTGTAAAACATTCATAGAATTGAGAAGTTAAATGAAGATCTGAAAGGGAGAGAAGGCAGAAACAGGAAGACATGTTTTGGAGTTAGTGAATATGACTAAGATACGAGATCCCCATTTCAAGATCATAGCTGATGGATGAAAGAAGAGATTCGAGTTTGAGTATGAACAACGGCTATTATGCATAGATAAATCATTGGCAAAAGCATGAACTTCAAATTTTAAATGACAGAAAAAGCGTAGTTAAGTCAGCAGAACAATAAAGAGCAGAAGAAGTAAGAATGGGAGCAGAGTGGCTATCAAAAGCAACTAATCTAAAAGGGTTAAATGAAAATCTAGATAAGTAAAGCCACATGGGATGTGTACATTGTACTAATTTCTTAATTTTTTTTTACAGATGAGTCAGCTCCTGAGTTTGTGTGTCCAAGACACTACATTGCTCTCGGTGACAAATGTATATCATTCCTGAATGAATATAGCGTTCCATGGAGCGAAGCAAGTCTGCGGTGTGGAGATCTGGAGTACCCAGGAGAACTGGCTATCGTGGATGACATTGAATTATTAAGGAAGATATCTGTTTACCTTAATGAGGAATGTAAGTCCAGAACTGTGAATTGATTTCTTGGCTATAGAGTTATAACTGGTTATTTTGCTCCATCTTAATTTCTTCCTCTCCTTTCTCTTCTTCGATATTTATTCACGTCTTCAAAAAGTGATAAAAATAAGTGATAAAATAATAACAATGATAAAACTGAACATGACGGCTGCATCAGTAGAATTAAGTTCTTACATTATCTTTTCTCTTCTTATTACTTCTTTATCTGTGGCAGAAAAGAGAAAAGTAAGTGGCTGATATTTGTTCCATAGATGGTGAAAAATTCTTAAAAGTCATAAGGATGCTTATTTCTAAAAACATTTTACAAGCGAAATATTCAAATACAGGTCTAAGGAGAAGGTACGTCAGTTATGGTGAGCAGCAGAAGAGGGAAGTCCAGTGGGTGGCGGTGGTAATCTTCAAAACATTAATGAAGTTACTTTGTGTTTTACATAAACTTTTATTCACTTCTTAGGGAGGGGGGTGGAGGGTTGTGATCACAAAGGATGTGAATACTTGAACGGATCAAGGAGTTTTTATCCTGGTTTGTGAATGGTAAAGCATTAAAGTGATAGTTATGAAACATAAATCGCTGTTACACATGATGGCCACATTGCTGCAGCTGCTGTGAATGGCAGGTCAGAGGGCAGTTAGGACCATCCTGTAGTTGGTGACTGTTGTAGTGCATTGGAAGTGTAACTTGAGGGCATTGTGTGGGTGTAGGGAGGAGGAATGGTTATTTGGTCGCATTCAGGGTGGGAATCTCATGTAGGTCTTCAAGAACCTCCAGAATAAGTAGGTGTTTTTGGTCAGGTGCACAATTTATCATATTGATGCTGTTAATAAAGGCTTTCTTCGTTAAGGAAGTGTTGTGTGCTTCACATATGTGTTTCTTGATGGTATATTCTTGATTTGGCAGGAGGTACATTCCAAGAAGCACATGGAGCCATACCTATGGGCACAACATTGGAAGGCCATGTTGGTCCTCTTCAGGGTGGTATGTCTGTCAGTATAGCATATTACTGTTTGTCTTTTTACATGGTTCTGTAGAGGTGATATTAGCTGAGACATTCCCAAGAAGGTCATACTGATCTTTTGTATATATGTTGTGAACATGGACCTTATGATAAAGCTTGATGTCTGAATGGGTGGCTGCAGTGGGAAGGAGTGTTTGGTGGTATCACAAGTTTGATGTCTTTCTAATAACATAGTCCATTTGCCTGTTGAAAGTACATATTATTCACAAGTACCTGGGATATTCTCTCCAATTCAGCTTGTGTTTTACCATGAAGAGCAGTGAGAGAAGGCCTTCCGACATACACACTCATTACTCTTTCTGCCTTCTCAGGCAAAAATCTAAGGGTAGTAGGTTTCATATTAATTGTAGGTTTCATGCAAATTGTGGTACTGTTCCCTGATCAATTTCAGTGATTAGAATATCCAGGAATGGGAGCCATCTGTCAGTGCTATATTCACAAGTATAGCGTATTCATTAAATTGTTGGAAGGCTTCTGGGAGGCATTTCATCTGCACCTCTGTGGTACAGACAAATGGTACTGACGCTATGCTTGGCATAAGTGGCAGGCTTCTGTAGGTGGAAGAAAACATGTTCCTCAACAATCCCCATTTATAAATTTGTGAAGAGAATGCCAGGAGGGGAACCGCTGGTGACATTGTCTTTCTGGATGTACAAGTGCCCTCTATGGGTGGAAAGGGACCCCTCTTTGCATAGATTTCTGATATGGAACAAAGGGTGTGTTCTCGGATGTTCAGGTGATGGGTGGAATGGTCCCTGGAGATATGTTGCATCATGAGGTTGATAGCTGTTTTGACAGAGATGCTTGTGAATTATGATCCAGAGTCTAAGGAAGCAATAATGCTTCCCTTGGGGGATTCCTTAATAATCTCCAGACACTAAGCAGGTGAAATGAGGATGTGATGGTATGGTATGTAGGAAGTCAGGAGTTTGTAATACATTTCGATAGTACATACATCAGGGCAATGCACTGATTGGTAATTAGGTGTAAGTGTTTACTGCATTTGTAGGTTTTTACGATTTCATAGATGTAACCATGACTGAAGTGTCCTGGATGGTTGGTAGTTCATTGGCATCTCCACCAACCATAATTGCTCCCATGACTGACTTCCTCTTGATCTTGTTGGTTGGATTATGAGTTAAGTTATGGAACCTAGTCTAATCTCTGATTATGTCATCTAACTTTTGGTAGTTATTGTTGGCGTTATTGATTACAGTTGCTCAGTTTTGTCAGCCCTCATGATGATTGTGGTGGAATTTTCGCTCAACTCTTTAGCAGCAGATTTAAGGTGGCAATTGATGATCAAGCTTACTTAAACACTGAATCACAAACATCCCTTTTGATGGACTATCAGTCTGATGACAAATCATATCTACATGGACTCTTCTACCCTACACCTGGACATCCTGGTGCGTGTTTTTCATTCATTTCTATTAATCTACACAAAGCAGTGCACTTCCCCGTTATGGAGGGCACATGTTCATCAGAAATGATGATATCCTCATCACACTGGGATTGGTGAGGAATGTCTTCCACTGCCTCAAGAAAGAACAATAGTGTGCTATTTATAGAAATGTCTCAGTTAACATAACCCTTATGGATCAGGTAAGAAGCTTAAATGGACGTGAATACCCGGGCTTAGGCATGTAGTGAAGTATTGTTACCAAATCACCCAAAATTATTATCATTTCAAACCTCATTTAAACCTACTTTTTAGCGAAATGCGCCATCATGACATTATGAAATAGTCACTATAACGAACTCCGAATGTAAAAATGAAGAAGAAACAATTGAATTAATGAGGAAATTTGCATTTGAACATATAAAAAAGTGGAAACACTGTCATCGCACTTCTTGCATGACGGGTTGAGCTAGCAGCTATTTCACATGAGTGAATAAAGAAGATGAATAACTTTCAATGGAAGCTTTTTCTCTTTCTAAAATTATTCCAAACCACATTTAAACTGACTTTATAGCGAAATACTTCATTGTGACATCACAAAGCAGTCATTATAACGAATTCCGATGGTAAAAACAAAGAAGAAACTAATTAATTACATTTGAACAAATAAAAAAAAATGACATACGGTCACAGTACGTCTTGCATGTCTGGTTGAGCCAGCAACTACTTGAATGGCTAAGTATGTGGATAAAAGGAACATTAGCCTAGATAAATGGGAAGATGTCTGTGTTTAACTGTACATGGGTTTGAAACCTACCCTATTATCGAAGTTGGGTCAAATGATGGCCAAGTGCCAAATTTGTCTAGAGCGGTCAAGCGCTTTGGATTTCTATAGTGCACAAACATACAAACATTCACTCATATATCAGGCGTCTAAGAAGAATTTATATATATAGAAAAATAAAAAAAAATATAAAAACTTAGCTCTAGTCATGCTCTTTCTAATGGTATGACTTATAAGCTATATACCATGATCTATAAGAGCTATTCTAGGTTGAAAACCAATGTTTTTTGTTATCCGAAAGATTATGGCCAAAATTGGCTCTGCGGTTAATTAGAAAGGGACTAATCACAGAATTTAAAAAAGGATTTAAATACACTTCAGCAGTGATATCTGAACTTCTTGACATGACAGTCAGGATGTGACTTGTGCTGCTTTGGCAACAGTGATAATTCCCGCTTATCAATGGCTTTAAAAAGACCAAATTCCAACGTGGTCAAAAGGAAGGCGCAAGGTGACAGACAAGAACACAATTCCATAAAACTGGCGCAATTTCCATAAAACAATGCCAACAAGACAGAGTTGTTCCAGTTCAGCAAAATGGCAGACAAAACATGTTGCCCAGATTGTCTGCCACAATTAATGTTGTCACTTGATCACGAAACAGTTTTTGTCCTCAATGCAAAAAATTTATTTCTAAATTTAAAATCTTAATTAGAACTGGAAAAAATTACTATTATTTGAAATCAACACAAAATTTAATTAATTCTTTTAGTTAAATTACAAAGGTTAATTTATCAAGAAATTAAATCAATTAAAGCAAAATTTAGACTATCAAGAATTCTTGATTTGAAAAGAAAATTTTAGTAAATGAAAATTAAATATAGTATGCAATGTTAAATTATTAAGAAATACCTTGGATTGCTAAGCAAATAAATGTTAAATCACCACCAGGAGAAAATGTGAAAATTTCTTCCATGCGTTCAAAGGCTGTGAACACACAAAAATCCGGAAAAGATTTACAAAACAACTTCACTACATGGAAAATCTTTCCATATACCTCCACTGTATTCTCCCATGAGTAATACCCTCTCAGAGTGGAATTCAGTGACCTGACACAAACTGGAGAGGTTTGTCATAGAATCATGAAAAATTTTTGATGGCACTGTGGATGAATATATACATTTTCTACTATCAGATCTCAAAAGCTAAAACAATATCATATGACCCAAATTTTTACCAACCAGGGGAATTTCTCCTTTTTGACCAAGAGTGCTGAGAGAGAGGCTGGTTGTGTGTGAGGAGAGAGGCCACCCAGTGTCAGCCACAGCCAGAGAGAACCTGCTGAGTGGGGATGGAAACCAGAATGAAGCAAATGGCAAGTATTCTGCAAGAAATGAACCAATCAGATGACATCATTATTAAGACAAAACGTTCTGGGGCCAAAACTTACAAATGTGGATGCAAAGCAGGCTGATCAGGAAATGCAATCTTACTAAAAGCATGGGTCTTCCCTGCGATCTGTGCACTTGCAAATGTTACTCTTAAATAAATATTGCCCTCTCTTCAACAGAAAATCTAGCTGGGATCCAACAGTCAATATGTGATCAGCCAACCTTCTTAAACATGATGCAATTTTTCAAAGGTGTAGGTTGAGTGACAATAACATGATTGGTTTCCGTTTAGAAAGGTATTTCTCTTACTTTTCTTTTTATGGTTAAAGTCTTAACAAATGTTGTATGTGACATGACTCAATGTTATTTCAGTTGAAAATAGCATATCTAACAGAAACTGTCATCACATGAATCAACCAAAATAAAAACAATTTCAATGTCAGCTACAATGTCTGGAACTTTAAACTTTTATCCAACCATTTTTATCAAGAAATCTTGGTTATTAATTTAGTAAGGGTTTTCAATAAAATGTTCATATGGAACTAATAACTAAAAGTACAGAATAAAAAAAAAACTAGAACCAGTCAATATATCAAAATCAGTGAAAGATCTCAACATAGATGGCAAGACAACATTTTGAAAAATCCTCCTAAAAGATTAATTATCAGGTTTGAATCGCCCTTTTCTAAGAATGGGATAAATAATCTTATGACATTATTTGTTCCAAAATGTGTTTCATTTACATTGGATGTATTGCAGGCATCAAAGACAACCTGTGATGATCTCTGACTGTTGTTTTTCATCTTATTGATGAATGAGATAGAAGTGTGGTCAGACAACACTCAAAATCTTTTCTTTCTTTGGGCCTATTCATGGACCAAACTTTTCCATCTGTGATTAATGCATAATGTTTCTTTTTCTTTGGTAGAATAATTTTCTGATGACTTTTCCAACTTTGAAGACAGCTGAAACAGTCTGGATGTACAATACCACCCTGTCATCTTCTTGAAGCTGGAACATGTTTGAATTCTCAGCTGGAAGTATTCAACATGCAGATCACAAACTTCTTATTGAAGTCTGACAGGATATAAATGGTCTTTGAAGTTAAAGCTGGCAATCCTTCTCAAATTTCTGCTTTGACATTCTGGAGTCAAGCAAACTTCTTTGCCTGAAGAAGTCAGTTAAAGTTCTTCTTTATCGGCTCATAGAAGTTTGAGACTGAGTTGTTTGATAAAGAGTCTGCCATGCCCAAAAATTTTGTAGCTATCTCTCTGGTCAAGGTGTGTCTGTATGGATACCTTCTGCATTAGCAACAGGGTGGGCAATGTCTTTGTTGTCTTCAAATCTAGATACTGGCTCTTTCCAAACTCACTTTTTTTGTAAGCTGATTGTTAAGTCCTGTTTCAGCTGTAGTTTCTTGAACACTCTCCAAGAAAATCTTCAGATGTTCTTCCCATTCATTAGTGTAAATCACTGCTGTCTCCTTAAGGTAAACACCTACTCCTTCTATGAAGACACTAAGCGGATGATCCATCACTCACTGAATGTTGCAGGTGCATTCATCAGATCTTCAGTCAAAACAATGTATTGATCAGCCTTTAAAAGAGTACTGAAAGCTCATGAGCAATTGGTCAGCATTCCATTGCTTTGATAACCTTTCAACAAATTTATCTTGAAACAAACTTGCCAGCCTTGAACCCAATATTATCAAGTAATTGGTTTATAAGATGTCCCTGAGATGAATTGTCAGCCACACAGATGGAATTCAGTTTCCTATTATTGTACAAAAGAAATGAGGTATCAGATTTCTTCACTGACCACAAGAGGACTATAATGACTTGAACTGGTTCTACCAATCCATGCTGGAATAAATATTCAGTTCCATCAAAACATCTCATGTGCCAGAAGGGATAAGAGATGTGGACTCTCTGTTTAAAAGGTTTCCATCTTCTCTGATCTTTATCTCATGCCTGACAGATCATTGCCTAGGTTGCAAAATTTCAGCAAACAATTACGTCAGTGTACCACTTTGCTGTCACTCAGATGTTTTAGTTTATCCTCCAAATTTTCAACCTGGAAGAATTGTACATCTTGGTTTCAGCTTGCAGCTGACAGCCATCATCGTTCCAGATGATGAACTCCTGCCTTATTGACACCAGTTTCTGTTTTAACCACTGCCATGAAGAAGATTCACATGTAAGAGATGTCATTGTTTCCATCTCAATGTTTCAATCACATAAGTTCGACCAAACATTACCTCTCTTGTCTTCGACCATACTTGATCAGGGGCCATCTTTTCACTGTAAGAACACCTGCCTTGCTACACATAAGATTGGCTGATCATATCTTGATTTTCTCTTGAATTATTTTCAGGGTTTCTAAAAATCAGTGACATCCTGCTTCACATTTCTCCTTGCATCACTTGTTTGATTCCCAATTCTCTGCAAGAGAATGAGCCTGATCATCTCAGGTGAAATCCCAATGAAGTTATGGTTAACTTCAAATTCTCAAGGGAAAACTCTCTTCTTCCCCTGATTCAAAACAATGTGACTTAGCTAACCACTTTTCAGATTCACTGCATCAATGCTATTCTCTGGATGATAAACAGTTATGACCTTGTTTCACCCTTGACAAGTTACAGATCCTGGAACAATGCTGAAGCTAAAGATATTCCTCTATCACTTTTACAATTTCTGGTATTCCAAACTTTGGAGGCAACAGGGTTCTTTGTTTGAAAGGAAGCTGGTGAGATTACCTTGTGAATACTTCTTACAGGAATCGGCACCGATAACTTTCTCAGGTGCAAACATTAATTGCTGTCTTTCCTGTCCAGTGTTCTCCTTGGTAGGGTGTCCCAAATATGGAGATCAGTTCCATGGAAAAGGGTTTCCTCAGTAACCTCAGATGGGTTGTGGTCGATGTTGTCCATCACTGAAGTGGTTCACAACCCTTTTCCAGCTATCCGCTATGTGGACAGACCTGCACCCTGCTTCCACATCCTTTGCTAACTGTCCATCTCCAGTGAAAAACTTCCAGTAATCTGTCATAAGAGATACCTGATTCCATATATCAGACTGTAGCATTTCAACCAGGTTTCTTCTTCATGGTTTTGGAATCAGAATGATGATATCCCATTCAGACTGGGAATGGTGTTTCTCTGTCTTTGATGTGTTCTATGATTGTTGCAATCCCCTTTGTAATAACAGGGAGTAGCAGTTGTTGCACTGCTTGAGCTGTGCAATGGCCTGAAGACTTTGATGCAGCCAAATCGTAACTGTGACTTGATGTCAGTTCCATGCTCAACCATCCACTTCACTGGAGCAGGAGGCTGAACTCTCAATATCTTAACTCTGCTTCTGTAGTTTCACTGCTATCATCAGAAAACTCTGACTCAAAGTCGTGATTGATAATCAAGTATAGACTTCTTCTTGAGAAATTTTCATTGCTTTAGCAATGGAGAAACTTCACTTCCCTGAAAGAACAGATGATTGAGCAAGCTCAAAGATTTTCCCACATCCTTTTGAAATGCAGGTAAACATCTCTGCAGATTTTCAGCCTGCAAGTTCTGTAATTTCTTCATACTTTGTCTTTGAGTTTCACAACTTGGAAACAGGTGGTGACTTCTTCTCTAAATCTACTATGAGGCTACTAATCCTAATAGTTTGTCTATCACTTAGATAGCAAGGAACAAATGGTAAACCACCTACTTCATTACTAGTAAAACATGCACAAATTCATTAGCTGGCACTGAGTCCTTTACAGCAAAATCAACATTCTCTGTCACCAGTTCACACGACAGTTGTGCAAACAGGCAGACATACACTTCTTTTACATTTATCAAAATAACTGAAAATTGATGAGATTATTCTCCAACTGATGGCCTTAGCACCAGGAACTAAAACCACACTAACCAAGATCCATGCTTCATGCAATAATTGTTGACTGGTGCCTTATTTCTCATTCCCTCCTTGAGTTGTTTCTACAGAGTACTGTTATAGATATATATGGCTTAATAGCCTAAAAGCTGCTCTGCCACTGGGAAGCTTGAAACATAATATTCCACTGATTGCTAAATAGTATGGAAGAGTCTCAGCCTTCCCATATTGTCTCAATCTTCCCCACATGCCATTCTAGTCTGTTTCAGCCAAAATCACCTGTTAACCACTGGACCAACTCTTGGAATTTGTTGTGTCTGGTAACAATTTTTGCGTGGTCTCCTGCCCTTTTCTGATAGAGACAACTTTAAAGAGCTGTTGTGAAAAATTTCATGAAATTTGTTTCACTTCTGAACGATTCTTATGAAATATGCAATTATCTGCTATTGCACTACTTCGATTTCACAATTTTGGCTATTTGTTCCTGAAGACCATGGATGAATGTTTAACCTGTCGCATTGTTGGTTTGCACTCGTGTTTTTCACTGTTTTTTTAATTCCTTTTCAGCGTGATTAGTCATAATGGCTGATGATAGTGATAGCTCAATGTGCATGGGGAAGATCCTTTGAGTGACCTTAAAACCCTCTGCTCTCTCTAACCTCTTCATCTTAATTATCTTTTTTTCTCAAAATTCCTCTCCACTTTGCTATTGTTCTAGGACTATGTTTTCAAGCGCGCTTTTAACTTGAATCTGGAATACAATTTTAGGACTTTTTGGGTTTGTAGGCACAATCGGAATGAAACAAATCTTGTCATCCTTTCCAAAAGTCTTTATTTCTAAATTACAACATAGAAAAATATTCATTTTTTATTGTACTATTTTGCATTGACCAGTTTTTAAGGCTGCATGCACTTCATCCGTTACCAATAATGCAATAGTGTGTTCTGATGGATGACGAGGCCATTATCTTGAAATGATTTTATAGCAAAAAATCACTTCTTGTCATTTAAAACCCCAAAACTATTAATGATTTTATTTTAACTTCTGCCTCTTATTGAGCATCAAACTGATGCGCTTGGGTGGGTTAGACAGTGATTACAAACAAATTTTGGGGATCTGTAAAAATTCTAACAACATCATCTATAACTATGCAAGTTTCATCTTAATTCTCTGTGTCAATTTTTCATGCCAAACTTCTCTTGCCCTTTCTCTTTCTTTTCTAAGGCCTCTTTGTATTTTTTAAAAATTTCCTATTTGCTCATTCTCTTATCTCTTCTTCTTCTGATATTTCTTCCCTTTCTTTTCATTCTCTTTTCTATCTGTCCTCTCTTTCTCTTTCTGCCTGCATTTTCTCTAAATCAGGATGCATCTTTAGCTTAATCAAACTTTATTCTGCTTTTATGTATAAGCTCTGCTTCTATAACTTTTCTATTTCTTTATTACCTCAGATTCAATGTTAGCTATATATTCCTCTTGTAATATTATAAACTCTCCATATACAGTCAACAACTCTTGTATAATATAACTCATCTTCATAATTATTTTATAAATATCCATCAATGCTTGGATTATAATATATCTGATTTACCATATAATCATACCATAGACATTACCCCAACATGCCATTGCTAAAGCAGTCCTCTATATAGTCGGGTTGGATTCAGATACATTTTGGATGGATGTATATTTTCTCAAAGTTACTCATATAAATAATTCACAATATAGTGTATAAAATAACCATATATATATATATATATATATATATATACCACCATTATAAAGCATAAACCAGAGTGATGTTTTGTTTTGTTCCCAGGTCTATATACCAATATATTATTATTGTTACGATGTGTTCCAAATATCTGGTTATTAAAGAACTAATCACAGAATTTTAACAATTTACCTCACTTCAGCCAGATATCTGAACTCTCATGACAATAAAAATTGTGACTGAGTACCCTAAAGGTAACAGTGATCCCTTAAAAAGCTTATTGATCGTGTGAAAAATCAAATTAAATTTATCAAAACAAGTGTGAGGTATCAACAATTAAACAAGAAATATAATAAAGTAAAAGGGGCATTGCTCCATTAAACAACTTTAACTCTTTCCCTGGTCTTAATTCACTTCAGCAAAACTATAGGAAAAAAACATGTTTATCACTTTGCTTTATGCACACAATTAATCCTATTCACTGGTCATCAATATTTTAAACAGTTTTTAAAAATTCTAAATACAAAAATTTATTTCTAAATTTAAAATTTATAATTAGAATTCACAATTTGAAAAAAATTACTATTACTTGAATCAACACAAAATTTAATTAATACTTGAGTTAGATTACAAAGGTTAATTTATTAAGAAATTAAATCAATCAAGCAAAATTTAACACTAGGATACCCAGATCTAGCAATGTGGCTGAATGCCCAAAAGGGAGTCATTTTGACTCCTATGTTTTATAGTTATATCCTGAAATATTTTGCATTTTATTATTATTTCTCACGTTCTTTACAATTTTGTATACAGACAATGTAATATTATTGCATATACTGCTCTTTTGTTATAATTAAGGATGCTTAAATTTAGTGGTGTATTTGAATTCTAGTCAGAGTCTTTTTGACAGTATAGATTTTTAATATTTATTGAAATATCTTAATTGTATTTTAATTTTTTACATTTGTTATTATCATGTATACAAACACTGTAATTTTATTGGCCAGGAGAATAATTCACATGTCATTGGTCCTAGGTAAAAATCATAAGCAGTTGATTAGGCTAGTATAACTTTTATTTTTGTTATATAATTTTGGGTATGTACTTTGTATTCCAATTGTTGAAAACATGAAGAAACTAAAGACCTTAGAAATAAAAACAAATAGGTAGCCTAGTAATCATACAATGTGAAACTAAATGAATTACAATTTGAGTCTATGTCACAATATTACATCTTTTACACATGCGCATGACTACTGCAGTGCAAGAACCACATATGGCAAAAGTTTGACATTTCTGTGCAACTACCAATAGTGCGATTCTTCTTACAATGAGTCTTAACTAACTTGGCAGTACTTCTTTAGGTCTCCTCTTTGGTCATTGTTTTCTCCATTTCTTTGATTATTTCCCCTTCTCATCTAATTTCTTCCTTGACTGTATATTTACCTCTGCTAATTCCTCTGACAATGTGTTCAAGGAACTCTTTCCTGGTAATTTTTTCCTTTGTCACTTCCTTATAGATAGCCCTTACATTTATTGCTGCCAGGTTCAAGGTGTTTTGAAAAGAATGTACAGGCCACCGCCTTGTGCTTGTGCTCACTGAATACTTTCAAGCCATTTGGTCTAAAATGTCAACTCCATATTTAGTATCGTTGTAACATTTGATTGTTTTGGTGTCTTCTTTGCATTATTTAGCTAGGGTTTTCAACTTCTTGATGGAGAGTGCTTAGAACAACAAGTCATTTTTTTAGCTTTTCCTTGATAAACTGCTAGAGTCCTATCATCAGACTTGTAAATCTTAGTTGAGTACAACTTGGATTTTCATGGTTTTCTAAGAGAGCTGTGACAGGCACTTCTCTTCCTTTTTATTCATAGTCCCGATTATACTGTTCCCCTTTTTTTTAGTTGCTTGGCTAAGTTGATCTTCTGTAAAATAGTTAGAAACTGGGTGATGACATTTCTCCCTTTGTTCAAATAGGGCTCCATTAGTTGCATCTTCAAATATCAATCAGAATACAAGAACTTGCTCCTGTAAAGACAATAAATCTTCTTCCGTGCTTCCATGAAAACCACTTGGCACAATGTTCTTTTCTATCTGACACTAACAACAAACAACTGTTGCAGACGATATGAATATTTGTATTCATACATGGATAATGGAATGTTCAAGTGATGTCTACTTGAATGTTGCACGTAGGAAATTTGCTTGAATCATGAGGAAAATGACTTCAAAAATTAAAAATCTGGAAGGAAGAAATCTTCTTACTTTGTAGGCACAATGAAACAACCATTATATTAGAGTCTTGAGTATTTAATTGTAAAATTATTAGAAAACGAGACTTACATTTTTACTTGAGTCCAGCTGAAAGGGGTCAAATGACTCTTCCTTTACCGAAGGGCATCCATTAAAAACTAAAAATTAATGTCTAAAGTAATCCAAACATTCTTCTACAGTTGCATGATGTGGAATTACTCAAATCATTAAAAGCCATAGAATGATTCAGTGAAATATGATAAGGAGCCGAGTCCAGAGCACTTTGAATGGTGGCAAGGAGTCAAAATGACTCCATTGGGCATTCTAGTGTTAAACTTTCAAGAATTACACAAGATTTGAAGGAAAATCTTAGTAAATGAAAATTAAATCTAGTATTCAATGTTAAATTGTTAGGAAATCTTGAATTTCTTTTCTAATAAATGTTAAATCACTCACTATATAAAAGGTGAAAAATTAAGATTGCAAACACAAGAACACACAAAAATTTCAAAAGATTTTAAACAATTTCAATCTGGAAAAATCCCTTAATATTACTGTGATTCACTGTTATTATACCATCTTAATAATAAGTAAAATTAACTTGCTTACAGTCAACAACTCTTGTGAGAAATTTAACTCATCTTCATCAATTATTTTACTCAGAGTCCAAAACAAACTTTTGATACATCTGATTTGCACCATTAATCATACTATATACATTTTCCCCACTATGCCATTGCTAAAACCTCAACCTAATATCAATTGATCAGATACATTTTTGGATGGAACTGCTAAAAATTTCTGACCATTGAAGAGAGCCATTTTCTCAGAGAGAGAAATAAATAATTCACAATACATGAAAAAATAACCATGTGGTCATCAGAATTCTAGCAAATTACCCCAAAATTCACCAGTATAAAGCATAAACAAGTGATGACATCATTTTTTCCTGGGTCCTGGGCACCAAAATGGTTTTGTCACGATGGTTCCAAACACCTGGTTATTAAACAACTAATAGAACAATAGGTGATCAAAGCAGATGCAATCTTATAAAAATAAAACTGAGTACTCTAAAGGTCGATTCCTTAAAAGTTTATTAATCATGTGAAAGATCAGACTTTTATCAAAGCAATGCCAGGTATCAACAATTGAACAAGAAATATACTAAAGTAAAGGACATTACTCCATCAAACAACTTTAACTGTTTCCATATCTTAATTCAATTCAGCAAAAATTAAAAATAATATATTTATCACTTTGCCTTATGCACACACTTATTCACTGGGGTCAATAAATAAACACTGTTTTTAAAATTTTAAATACAAAAATTAATTTCTAAATTTAAAATTTATAATTAGAATTCACAATCTGAAAAAACTGCTAACTTGAATCAACACAAATTTAATTAATTCTTGAGTTAGATTGACAAAGTTAATCTCAAGAAATTAAATCAACACAAATTTACTTTCAAGAAACGACACAAGATTTGAAGGAAAATCTTAAATGAAAATTAAATCTAGTATAAAAAGACATTCTTAAACAACTAATACCAAATCTGAATACATGAAAAATTAAGAACAGTAAATACAAGAAAACAAAAATACACAAAAGATTTACAAAACATTTCACTAAGGGAAAATCATGAAATTATTTATTATATATATAATAATATAAATATATACCTTACACAAACTTGTAAATATATATAATATCTACTCCATAATATATATATATATAAAACAAACTATATAACGCCGTTATATATATAACTATCTATATATAATCTCAAATATAACTATATAATATATAATATTTTGCTATATATATTTATATATTAATATATATATATATAGCAATATAGATATATAGATATATGAAAGGTCTCTATATATCAGAATATAAATTATATAGTATTCTATGTATAAATGAAATAATCATATGACATCATTATATAAATGGTTTGGGCCAAAACTATACGTTATATATATGATCAAATAATGCAATATTATATATATATATATATATATATCGATTGATATATGTGCTTTTACTCTCTTGAATATATAATCATATGGGATATATATATAATGATATATATAATAAACCTGATATAATTGCCATATATATATATAACTATATTTATAAATATATATATATATATATATACTGATGACAAAATAACATACTAAATGTTATATATATAATATATATATATACAAGCATATCTATAAATATATATCGATGACAGCAATGACATCTATCTATAAACTCTCTATATATATATATATAAGATATATATATATATATATGAGATCTGATATATACAAAGACATTCATATATAACTATATATATATATATATATATATAACATATATATATAAAATATATATATATATATATATATATATATATATATATATATATATATATATATATATATATATATATATATATATATATATATATATATATATATATATATATATATATATATATATATATATATATATATATATATATATATATATATATATATATATATATATATATATATATATATATATATATATATATATATATATATATATATATATATATATATATATATATATATATATATATATATATATATATATATATATATATATATATATAATATATATATATATATATATATATATATATATATATATATATATATATATATATATATATATATATATATATATATATATATATATATATATATATATATATATATATATATATATATATATATATATATATATATATATATATATATATATATATATATATATACATATACACACACAGTAGTACCTTGATTCATAAATACAATTTACCCACGAACAAATTGAGTCATGAGCATAAATATATATAAAAATGCAGCTTGATTCATGAACTCATTTTTTAAACACAAACAGTTTAAAAATGTGGGCTGCTCATCTCACGTGGGTGCATCTGAGCCGCTATGGAGGCCGCCATCTTGTTGTCGTATGGTAATGCACATACATCTCTCACTCACCTCCCATGCAATTCTAATCCACCCACAATAGCTTGTTTTTCAATTTGGTCTTGAATAGACACGCATTAATTCACTTCAAACTCTTTGTGGTCGTTTTTCACGTGTGTAGTTGTTTTTTTTCATAATGACCCCAAAGAAAGTGAAGAGTGATGGTGAGAAGAAGGTGCAGGAGAAGATAACCATTGAAATAAAGAAAGAAATTATAGAAAAGTATGAGCATGGTATTCGTGTGGCTGACCTCGCGACAGACTACAAGATGGCCAAGTCGAAGATCTTGACAATTTTGAAAAACAAGGGCATTAAAGAGGTTAATGTTGCATAGGGCATGACCGTACTTAATAAGATAAGATCCCAAATGCTTGAAGAGGTATAAAAAATCCTTTTGAAGTGGGTAAATGCAAAACAGATGGCAGTTGATAGAATCAATGAGCCGATCATCTGCTAGAAAGCTCGGCAATTTTATCAGTTTGCTGAAGGAAACTCCTTCTACTAGTGTTACATCTGAGGATTTTAAGGCTAATAAAGCTGGTTCGACAAATTCAGGAGGAGAAATGGCATTCATTGTGTACTGAGGCATGGTGAGGCTGCAAGCGTGGACAAGGCTGCTGCTGAGACGTGCGTGACTGAGTTTGCCTAGTATGTAGAGGCAGAAGGGCACATCCCACAACAAGTTTTCAATTGCAGTGAAATGGGCCACTTCTGGAGGAAGATGCCCAATAGGACGTTCATTCCCCAGGAAGAGAAGGCGCTGCCTGCCACAAGCCCATGGAGGACAGACCTACGCTTTTGCTATGTGTTAACGCAAGTGGCAATTTGAAACTAAAGCCGCTACTTGTCTATCATTCAAACAACCCCTGTGCCTTTAAGCAGCACAACGTGAATGAGGCCAGACTGCCAGTAGTGTGGAGGGCCAATACAAAGTCATAGATGACACGGAACCTGTTTATAGAGTGGCTAGACAAAGTGATCGCACCCTGATCGCACCCACAGTGAAGTCAGTACCTA
>NC_089796.1:34029163-34054163 GCF_040412425.1 Macrobrachium rosenbergii | reverse complement strand
AATAATTTGTCATATATTTATTTTTACTCTAACCATGTTCAACAAATTAAGGTGTGAGCATTTTCCAAAAAGTATCTTAGAGCTCTTAGAATTTGTAGTCCTCAATGTTTGTAAGAGGAGTTTAAAGTTATTGATAAAATTGGAGATTCATGATGTTACCCTCCATATTTTTTGGAACTTTGTAAAAATAAAGCAGAAAAGATATATTACAAACAAACAAGCGTTAACAAAGAACTTAAGAATATTCTGTTTACCATTTTATCTTAATTTCATTCCTGCAATGCCCATTTTAAAAACTATTGGCATTAACTTAGTATCTAAATAAAATAATATTTTGAGAAATAAACTAATTAATAATAGCCCTTGCCCAATTCAAACAATATTGCATACAGTATTCCTTGCAAAGAGTGTAATGAAATTTATATTGGTCAAACATCAAAAGCACTAAAAGTAAGAAGCTCCCAACACAAATATGCCATTTCAAGAAGCTTATTAAATAATGGCATTGTGGATCATTGGCTTCCAACAGGCCATGCGATGAACTGGGATAAGTCAAAGATAATATACAAGGTCAATGACCATAGGAAAATGAATCTGCTAGAAACTGTGTTTATTGAAGCCACCCTGGATTATCCCTTGATCCTTTGTCCCAGTCTTTTTTGTTTAAAGAACATGCTGCCCAGATTAATAAACTGTTACCCTGCCCCCCTTCTGTTTTTGTACATAAGGCTCTGTCAACTTCTTTTGCATTCAGTGTGTTTGATAATGTAGAATAAACTACGAAAGTACTTGTACTTGTTCAAAGTCCCGTTTTTCACTCACCTTGTGACGTGGATTTTGTAATATATATACTGTATATATACTATATATATATATATATATATATATATATATATATATAATATATATATATATACTAAATTAGTGTGTTATGTATCTTGAGACAAAAGAAGGGTACATGTAATCAGAAATATTCACAATAATGTACCTAATGTTAACTGCTGAGCCTCTATAAATTATACACACACACACACACACACACACACACATATATATATATATATATATATATATATATATATATATATATATATATATATATATATATATATATGTATGTATGCAAATACTTATACATGTTATAAGTTTTGGTTATCTTTCTTACCTTGGCCAAAAACATCTAACTGAAGACCAACACTCATATAACAAGAAAGAGAATTAAGAATTACATTAAAGGAGATTTCAGCTAGGGGAAGGTCTCAGGAGAGAAATTCTGGGTCTGAATTAATTACATGTGTTTACAGGAATCAGAAGAGTAAATTACAAGGAGCCATTTATGCTAGGCTCTTGGCACTTTCAGCTTAATATTAGACAATAGACAAATTAAGAGTGCCACCAAATACAAGGTTAAATTTCGCTAAGGAAATAAAATATGAGATAAGTGATCAAACACTTTCACTGCATAGTACCTTAGTTCCTTAAGCGAAGATCCTCGGTTGTAGAATAATGGGCTCTCACTAGAGTGGGCATTTACACTAGGCACATTAAGGTCATACTTGGGATGGCAAGAGATGGATCGAGGGTGAGGTTAGCTTGACAGCATGGTGCTGGACCAGTCGCTAGTCCGCTCTCAGTTCAGGTGGGCTGCATGTCATGGGCTAATCCCACTAGAGCTTGCTTTAGGCCCTTCAAGTGGCCAGTGAGAACAGCAGGTTTCCCTTTGGGGAAAGCGTTCTTGTCCAGTACAAGTCATTAAGAGATTAAGTTAAGTGCTTTGAGGAGGCATAGCAAGGGAAGGTACTGACCCTGACTAATTTAATGGGTAAAATTCAATTACTAGGGAGTATCTTAAGGCGTTCCCAGTTCTGGGTATTATTTTCTCTGAGTTTTAGCATGAAGGTTGCCAAGAAGTGGATACTTCTAGCAGCTCCCCCTACAAGTAGACATTTTACACCTCTTTCAGGTGTGAATGTCTGTAAATCAGCCTGAAGTGCTTTACTGTCTCCTCAAGCCTTTGCAAAACATGTTAGTTTAAAATTATATCAAGTTAAGCAGCTCTTAAGTGATTAGGTTTGAACTTAGAATGTTAGTTAGTAGGGCAGCATCTGCAATTGTTTAATATATTTGTAACTTTTACAAGAAACTGGATTTAAACTGTACAAGGTTAAGCCAGTTACAGATTATACGATAGTGATACTTAAGGTATACAAATGCAATGTTGCATGCATATAGGCTAGGATGGATTTCTGCCTGTTAGGGTAGAGACTTGACTTAACTAAAATAAAGTACAATTCATTCAAATCTAAAAGCCTTTATTCATTCGTGTGGTTAAAAATTTGGTGAGTGCCATCCTTGATGAAATGGTGGCACTGTGCCAAATGTGGCACTAGTGTCGTGGGAGGGACTGAGTGGCTATGTGATATACAATTAATTTTTCCCTTTAGATGGTTTAAAATGCCCCTGGAAGTAAAGCACTTAAAGAAAGTCAAAAGATTTTTAAGTCTGCATTGGTCAGAGTCTGGTGGTTGGCACTTTTGCAAAAGCAAATTGATTTTACAAGGAGAGTTAATTTAAAAATGATTAATATTACAAGAAAAAGTAAGTTACATTTACAGAGAGTTCTGAGTAAGGGAGTAACCTAGCATCCCACTCTGGTTGGTGCCAAGACACTAATTAAAGTAGGCACTGTGCCAGATGGGCATGAGTGCCAGGAGAGCTCTGCATCTTGTAGGCTACCTGGACTTTCTATGCCTCTGACCCTTTCTTCCTTGAACCTCTTTTAGGTTGATGGTTTGACAGTTTTAGGAAGAATTGGTGAAACCGATTCTGAGGGAGTGCACACCACACCACCTGTTCTGCTGCTACAACACCTGAAGCAGGGGTGGTGCTAACAATTTCTACCATCTGCCACTGCAGTTCCTTAAGCTCTGCAAGCAGCTGAGATATGGAGAAATTTGCCATCAGAATCTCATCTTCTGAAGACTGGGAAGAGAGGATGAAGTCTTTGTGGGCGTGCGGTTTGCAGGTAACAATGGCCAACTCAGGCATGGGTTGTGAGGCAACGCTCAGGGTTGAGCTTCCGCTGAGGTCAATAATCTAGAAGGACCCTAGTATGAACTTCAGGTTGGCTCTGTTACTGACACTGGTAGTGGGGACAAGCCGTCCAAGAGAGGTGGGCTGGTCTGGAGATTGCCTGAAGGGGAGATCTATGGCATGCTCTGGCACTGGCACTTCAGGGCTGACCAGGCACAGGAATCAAATTTGGAATTGGCTCAACGTTCTGGATGGATGGCGTGGCACTATTCAGGGTGCTCATGAGTGGCACTGGCAGGGGAATTTGAGGATAGTTTGGGATCTCCTGAAGGGAGATCTATGGCGTGCTGTGGTGCTGGCACACTAAGGCAGGGCCTGACATAGGAATTAAATTTTGTAAGGTCTCAACGATCAGGATGGATGGAACCTGGCACTGCTCAGGGTGCTCAGGTGGCACTGGCAGTGGTTCTGAGGCAGGTCTGTGAGGACTATTTGCACCTGATGTAGACTGTGAGGGGTCAGGACCACTGGGTTGTCTTGAGTTAGGTGGAACAGAGAGTCCTGTCCCAGGAGGAGGTCATAGCCCCCAGGGGAGGTAATTTGGCTACTGCAAGTGTGCAGATCTTAGTTCTGTGGGGCCTGGGTGACCCTCAAACGAACTGTTTGGAGAATCAATTTTACATAATTGATACTCTTGATGGTTATGAGCTTATGTTCTCAACTTTAGACCCATAAGGGACTTTTGTCTTCTTGTATCAGGAGATATGCACACCAGTGTCTTAAAATGCTTTGACCTGGTGTGCTGGGTAGCGACCAGACAGGAGGCCACAGTAATGTTGGACCCTCAGCTGGAGGCCTACAGATTGATGATTGGTAGCTGCCAGTGCAATGGCGAGTGTAGCTGCTTTGCTGGGCAATGCTTTCAGAGGACTGGAGTGCCCATAGAACTGGCAGGCAATGCAACAGGTTTTCTGAAATCCTTTTGAGCTGGTGAAGAAGCTGAGGAATGTTGGTTGGATTAATCAGAGGGAGGTGTTGTAGTGGCTCCTCCTTAGATTTCACTGGGATTCCAAAGTGCCTTCCTTTGCAATGAGTGCCAATAGGAGTTTTAGAAGGGCCCATTCCTTGGGTGGGCTTGCAATGAGGTGTGACTTGGTGATGATTTTACGATCCAGGGAACTGGCGGAAGGACGAAAAGTGTCCCAATCATCTGCTGAAGAGGCAGCACTCATCATGGGTTTTGGGAAGTGTCTCACATAGGTTTTGGCTAGAGAACTTGGACCATAATAGAAGTCTTTCAACAGCATGCTAGAAAGTTTTGAACGATTGATGGGGTTTCAACTAACGCTAACAGCCTGGGTCTTGCGGTGATCAGCCTGCCCAGTCTAACCCACTTCTTTTGGTTGGCTGTGCCAACGGTGTCTCTAGCATTCATGGGTAATTTTGTAGGCCTTGATGATGGCCTTCCTGACTTTGAGGTCCCACTTATTACCACTGGATAACGAGCGGAAGGTGATTAGGCCCTTGCTGCCCATGTGTTTGGCAAGGATCAAGGAGAGATTTCTGCTGCGGTGGCTCAAAAATTGTGAAGATACACTCCATTTGCTCAACCCAGGCCTCAGTTTTGTGTCATTCCACACTTTGGGACCAGCGAGCTTATGTTGTCAAGGGTGGAGTTTGGAACCGGAGTGGGATGTTGGCCCTATGTTGGGCTAGTGCCATGTCACTTTCATGGCAGAGACTTTCAGGAGCTAGCCTGTGGTTGTGCTGGCTTTCCTGTTCTTGTCTTTCTACCTTCAAGTGTCTTTCTTTCTCCTGGGCCAAAGGCTAGTTTCTCTCTGCTCTGTCTCCCAATCTCCTCTTTTTCTTGGCTCCTTCTGTCATTGCTTCTCTTGCTCCTCCCTTTTCTTCTCAATTCCTCCCTCTCCTCAGCTCTTTCCTTCTTAGCAGCAGCTACTTGTTCTTGGACCCACATATTCAGTTGCTCCCAGGGTTTCAACCCCTTTCCCGATTCCAGGAAGGCTCTGCCAGTTGTCGGCAGACATGTTGCTGCAGTTGCTGTGCCTAAGGTTCCAAGCTGGTGTAAAGTAGGTAGGTTGTTAGCCGTGCAAACAGTACACACGGAATGGAAATGGCACTCTACTTTGGCAGGGTGTGGTTATGCTATGGTGTGGGCCAATGGCAGCCCCACTCGTAAATGAGAGTACCTGTGGTGGGCTACTCAGTAAATGGGAGTTCATTAAAAGGTGGCTCTGACACTAAATGTGAAATCATTCCAGAGAAATTGATGGGTCAGCAGGGCGGAAATGGATGGCACTGGGACTTACTAGAGGCCTATAATACTACAGTGCTCCCTAATGAAATGGGTGGCACTAGGGGTGTTCCCTGGCAGTGAGTAAGGTGGCACTCAACGTCCCAATGGGGTTACCTGAAGTGCAAGTAAGTTGAAGGATATGCTGGCACTCAGGAGGGGCAGAGGTGCAGGTTGTGTTATGGTTACACAGTGCTGTGGCCCTAATTGCCAGGGTCTGGAGGGCCAGGATGTGCACTGCATGGATGGGCATGGAAACACGTTGCTTGGCTAAGAACACAAAATCTGTGGGCACTCAAGGTGTGGTGAATCTAACCCAGTTATTCAATAAACACACTGTGAGAACACTCAAGGTGTTAATATGTTACGGCCCACAGTTACGTAAAATGTCAGGCATTGGAGCAGCACACAATGTGTGGTGAGATCACATGGTAAGATAGTGGAATACACAAACATCAGTGGCATGGAAGTGAGATATAGTTAACATGCAAACAATAATTGCTCATTTGCCAAAGAAACAGGTGCAGTTCCAAAGAAGAAGTTTGGTTGTTCAAAAGAATGGTGGTGGTCTGCACTTGACAGAACCAGTAAAAGTGCAAACTTGTTAGGTTTTGTTCAAGAGAACAAATTTGGCTTGTTCCGAAGAATGGTATTTTGTTCCTGACGAATGGTAATTTGTTTCAAAGAATGGTAATTGGTTATAAGGTTCCAAAAACTGGTAAGACACTGCAAAAATAGTGCAGGTGGTGAGTGAGCTCAATGACTGATTTATGGCACTCAGGAATCATTCTAAAATTTAAAATGAATGAGTGTAAAGTGAATGGAATGTAAGCATTAATGGGTTTGCTAGAATATTGCAATGTTTGTGAGCAGATTAACATCCAGTTTTTAATATCTTACATTCATGAAATTGATTGCTCTTGCATGAAGCAAGTTGTAAGGCAAATAGACTGTAAACAATAACAATGTTCACAAATGAAAATATACCCTGGTAATGGTATCTACAATAAGGGTTCAAAGTCTTATCTCCAAGTGAAGGAGTAACCTGAAGAAATGATTATTTTTGTTACAAAGTGGATTCTTATCAAAGAATTACCATGTTCAGTAAAATGTAATTATTCTACTATCATAAATCATTGACAGTTATGTAATAAAATTAGCTTGCATGTGACCTAAATGAAGTTAAAATGGTGATTGTGAGTATGTGTGTGAGAATGGAATGTGGCAATAAAGCTGAGAATGGCTACAACAGCTGACAGATTCCTAAAAATGCAGTTCATAGAATGACAGTTACACTGGTGAGTGAGTGGTGAGAATACTTCGCAGACCAAAACAAACAGAGAGATCGGCAGCGAATGAGAGACTCGCATCATCACAACAGAACAGGTAAGCGATGCACCCCTCTGTTTACAAGATTCAAAATGAATCATGACTCTGTTATGAATGAAATGATGCAGCATGCTATGATTAACATTCAAAGCACAAATGGTAATTCTTGTGACTAGGTTTAAAAATTTTATGTTAATTCTTCTGAAAAAACAAAAGTTGGTTGGCGGTGACGAACTGCGTTGGTGGGGTGAACAAGAAACCTTCGTTCCCCTAAAACCAACTATGGTTGCCTTGGTAACAGCAGAGGTTGCCAGATATGCCTTTCCTAACTAAGTGGTATAAAAATTTCACTGCTATACAAATGGGAGAAATTTGGCACTTTTATCTCAAATGATCACTTTCACTTCTGTCTAAATTCCTGATTAGCTGGGTCATGCAACTTTGCCAACATGCAGTAGCAATAATCCCCTAAATAGTCTACCTAACTGGCAACGAGAGGGATGAAACATTTCTTTCTTTCCAGGCTCAGTCAGCTCTCAGATTGCATGCAGTATAAATTCTGGAATTTAAGAGTTCTAAATGTAAAAATGTGATAATAAAAATGGACTTATGCTGTATAACCTCTGTCCAACTGTATGCCCAAAAATGTAAATGTATTTATACTGAGATTCGTTTCTCTCCATAATTCACACCTTGGAATATACAAGAACTAAACTAATCTTGCTGCAATTGTTACAAAATAATACTGGGGTTGAAAGGGATAGATCCCATTCTTACGAGTTTTATAATTGTTGCAATTGCAATTTCTTACCTTGTTAGGGGTGCTTCTGACTGCACCAACACGTCAATTAAAAAAAGTTATCTAAATAAGAATTCAATTAAGGAAGGTCTCAGGAGAGAAATTCTGAATTAATTACTGTGTTACAGGAATCAGAAGAATAAATTACCAGGAGCCATTTATGCTAGGCTCTTGGCATCAGGCTAATTAAATTACAAATTAAGAGTGCCACTCAGTACAGAATTAATTTACATAATTTACAATTAGGAAAGACTTGATTGATGGACGTATGGCACAGAGATGACAGATGGTTGTTCAACGAATCAACACACCATTCTGTAATGCATGAGAAAGGGACACGATCAGTGGGTGAACCTACACATTGTCAATTATTACAAAGGGAACTGCACAAAGGCTTGAGGGAATTGACATCACATAAGATCAGTTACTTATTCTTTAACACTGATCACTGATTTTCCTGAGTACAAGGTGTAACAATGGGAAGGGAAAGGAAATAAACTGTGAGATAAGTGACCAAACACTTTCCTGCGCCCAGCGCCTTAGTTCCTTAAAGCAAAGATCCTCGGTTGTAGAATAATGGGCTCTCAGTTGAGGGGACATCTATATGGACACATTAAAGTTATACTTGGGATGGCAAAGCGATGGATCAGACAAAGGTGACCTTTTGTTTGAGGGTAATGTTATCTCGGCAGTGTGGTGCTGGAACCAGTCACTAGGCTGCTCTCAATTCAACTGGTTTCATTTTCCTAGGTTGTTCTGATCAGTCCCAGATCTGCCAATGTTCATAGCCCCAAGCAATTCAGGTGTCCTGGTGCAAATTCATCAGATCCCGCCCAATATTTCACGTGGCTGGCAAGGATGGCTTCTGTGTGTGGAAAGTGTTCTTGGCCAGTACAAGTCATTGAAGATAAGTTAATTGTTATTTTTGAGAAACGCAGAGGAAAGTACAGATCCTGACTTATTTAATGGGCAAAACTTAATTAACAGGAAGCATCTTAAGGCCTTTCTCCTTTTTTTGCTGGGTGTTATTTTCCTGAGTTTTACTCTCTCAGAAAGTTGTATCTTGCGAAAATGTTTTCGAATGTTTCTTATGAAGCTTTTACATCTACGTGTTTTGACTCTTTCCTTCTTCCTTGTCTCTGGTGCTGTTCCCAGTGTAATCTGGGGAACAAGTTTCGAAAGTGGTTTTGTCGCCCCTTCCCCTCCCTCTCCCTCCCTGCGGGTGCCGACTTTGATTTCAAACTCTTGGATAATATGTCATCATTGAAATGTATTTTGCCAACTCTTAATGTTGACTTGCCGCACAGACGTCAAGTGAATTCAATATTGTTGTATAAAATGTACTGTAACAACAAACATCTGCACTCATCTTAACCTCACCTAGCTGTTTTTTGCTAACAATACGTGGCAGACTGTTGCTGCAAACAGTCTCATTTTCTAGAATCAAGTTTAACACTACTCAGTTCGCTAAGAGTACTATCTTGGCTACAACTAGAATGTGGAATAGCCTACCTAATGCAGGTGTGGAATCTTTTGATCTCTAAAAGTCTAAGCAAGGAACAACCTCATTCATGCTTTCTACTGGCGTCTCCTGATAGTGTATCAATTTATTTTCTATTCCCCTATACTTATTTATTTATCGCATTTTCCTATAACGTCTCCCCCTCTGCAGGCTAATTTCCATTTTAAGCACTCTTGGGTTTATAGTTTGCTGACTCTATCCTTAAGGTTTCTCAGGTGAAGTTTAAAGAAAGAAAGAGAGAAATATGCAGTTATGTTATTTATGTACTAACGGACTTGACTTGAGTGGATGCCCATAGTCTTCAAAGAAAGAAGTCTATCTTCTATTTAGACAGGCGTATTGCCACATGAATGGGTTCACAGCTCTCCACGGCCTTCATGTGTGGCTCATTAGTACTCCGAACTACTGTCACGTATTATGATAGCAGTGTTTAATTGGTATCGGTTACTAACAATATTGCAACGGCTATTTCTAAATTAATTGACCTGATTCACACACCCAGACATGCATACATTCATACATATACATATATATACATATTCATATACATATGTATATGTATATGTATGTATATATATACACATATATTTATATATATATAAATATATACATACACACACACACACACACACACACACACACATATATATATATATATATATATATATATATATATATATATATATATATATATATATATATATATATATATATATATATATATATATATATATATATACATATATACAGAGAGAGAGAGAGAGAATAATACACTGAAAGAATAAGCAAGTATCAGAATAACAATAATCACAAACACCTATATATAGGACGAGAGGGTGATTAAAAGTCAGATTGAAATACATACATCACCATTCTAGCGTTAAAGCTATTCCCAAAAATATCTTGAAGTAAAGTCATACTAATATTAAATGGAAATTAAAAGTTGTTCCATTTAAAGCCTTAACTATTCCCGTCCGGAATGTATATAATGAAATCTATTAATTAAAAAGATACCAGCAGACCAGGTTCCAATATGACAAAATAATTTCGGAGTTACCGGAAAAAAATATAGTGTAATATTTATTTCCAAATTAAAATCATTCATTTCGCCGAACAGTTTTAGCTGATTTATGAATACTCTACCCATAAGAGATTGACTGTGTTATCTGGCGTTACAAGGAGCGAGTAAACAAACAGGCTAACTCTGAAATCCATGACTTCCATGGAGGGAATTAAGAAAATGAAAATTGTCTATAATCCATAGTCAAGCAATATGGCTCTCCATGTCGTGGTACCAAAAAGAACATTCTTTATTACTCTTTATAATAACGAAATGAATAATTACGACCGACTGGTTTAAGACATCGGCTTCCTGGCTATTCTCTTGACTTGGTATAATGGAAACCCCTATTGTTTCAATTGTTATAGTCTCTTACAACTTATGATCTTACTTCATCCAGGCTAATTTAGCAAAGATACTGTTCTTTGTTTGGATTTATACATGTGCTATTCATGTGAAAGAACAGCGTATGTTTAAATCCAAACAAAGAACAAGTAACTTTGCTAAATTAACCAGGATGAGGGAATCTAAAGAAATGAACGTTCATAAGTTAAGTGTAGTTATCATAATTTCCATTTCTTAAAGCTGAAAGAATACGTACTATGAAAAGTAACTGATCACTTGATTGAAGGTACAGTCACAATACTTTTCTCTTATTTATTTATTTATTTATTTATCAATTTATTTATTCACTGTGATGTTATGAGTTGTATGCACCCAGTTTTAGAATCATTTGTCATTAGTCGACTATTTTAACCTATTCATTTTTGTTTATTACAATCATTATCGTTTTTCTTACTTTTCTACCTTTGTTCACTTACTGACACACTGTTTTGTAGAATTATATAGATGTATATATATACATATAGTATATATACTGGATATATATTTATATATTATATATATATATATATATATATATATATATATATATATACAGTATATGTGTGTGTGCAAAAAATGCGGACAAGTTTCTTCGGTGCAATTGAGTTTTCTGTACAGCGTATAGTGCTACATAAGCCGCGGCCCGGTGGTGGCCTGTCCTGTAGCGTTGCCGGACGCACGATCATGACCAACTTTCACCTTAAATAAAATAAAAAAATACTGAGGCTAGAGGGCGGCAATTTGGTATGTTTGATGATTGAAGGGTGGATGATTAACGTACCAATTTGCAGCCCTCTAGCCTCAGTAGTTTTTAAGATCTTAGGGCGGACAGAAAAAGTGCGGACGGACAGACAAGGCCATCTCAATAGTTTTCTTTTACAGAAAACCGAAAACGATCAAACTGATGACGTAACTCTTTTCTTAAATTACTCCCGCTTATAGAAAGTATTAAAGCTGCTTGGCTACCTTACTTTGAAGAATTGTTCAAAGAAATGTGTGCATAGATATACTAAACATAAGTACGCAATTGTAAACAGACAGATGAGCTTGCATGAACGAGTGTCTAATAATTTTCAGCTTACTGTGTGCGCAACGTTGTAATGCATGCGTTATTCATGTCCGAGCGTTTGTACCGCATCCGTTATTCAAGCGTTATTTATATAAGCCATACATCGCAACTCTTAAAAGAAAATGACAATACAGAGTAAACATGTGGACGTTAAACAAATTACGAAAATGGAAAGAGAAACCGTCACATTATGGGAGAACAAATAACAAACGCCATAGATAAATTTACTTCAACAAACACAGTTCTGTTGACAAGAAAGATAAAGTGGGAAGCAGATCGAGATGGATATGAGAATTAGGTCACTACACACAAAGGGAGGTTCTAACTCTCTCTCTCTATCTTTCTCTCCTTCTATCCTTCTCACTCTCAGTCTCATTTTGATAGTCTGCTTTCATGTTTACGCATATATCTATCTATCGATCTATCTATCTATATATATAGTTATGTATGTATGTATGTACACACACATACACACACACATATAATATATAATATATATATATATATATATATATATATATATATATATATATATATATATATATACATATATATATATATATATATATATATATACAGAATGTTAACAATGGCTTTCTCAGCACGTCTCTAGGACAAGCTCCTACTTACGGCCTTCCTCCCGGCTGCAACTCACCATAGTTTTCTTACTACAAAGAACCTATTACTGCTTAGTCAACGCAGGTCCAATGATTTAACGAAACAGGCCTAAAGAACTACGACTCGCGAGGGAAACGAACTTAGAACCTTCTGGATATGTGCGTGTGTGTGTGTGTAACGTGAACATCTGTACAAAAAGAGAGAGAGAGAGAGAGAGAGAGAGAGAGAGAGAGAGAGACTATTGTTTCATGTATATTGGTACCAGGGTCTCCTTCAGTACCAAATATGCAGATGAGTTTCAGAAATGAGCCTTATTCTACTCTCCAAGCTAGGATGTAGGCTGACACTCCTTCAGTAAAAGTATCTTCTCAGAGAGTGAGAGCGACAGACACACACATAAAAAAACGTAGAGAGAGAGAGAGAGAGAGAGAGAGAGAGAGAGAGAGAGAGAGAGAGAGAGAGAGAGAGAGATCAGAACAGCTGTGTCTAGAGGCTAACGGGTGGGTGTGGTAAGAGGGACTAAAAAATGAAGCATAAAATTTACATAAAAAACCAAAAAAATTTATGAAGAATTTCTTGAAATACGAAAATAAGCTGACATGTCAGCCCGAACAACACATGATATGGAATGGTTATGTGGAGGGAATTGAATCATTTTTATGACAAACAGATTGAAATAACTAATAGAAAGCCAATTCACTCATCTAGAAAACCACTGCGCTTACATTAATTTTGTAATCATTTATGAAATTAAAGGTACCTGGATGTCTCAAACTGTTCGCCACCGGAGTTTTCTACGAGTAATCGTTTGCACGTCCATATTTTGCTCACTTGCGGAACATGTTTATTTAGCCAAAAAGAAAATCAGTGACTTTTGATCACAAACAGGGCATCTGACACCTGATTCTCCTCAGTTGACGCTAATCTTTATGTGTTCATAAAATTCACTCGTTAAACTATTAAACCAATTTCTCTTTCATAACGTGCATTTTGTTTAGCAAGCGTTTGTTCGGGTCCCGTAAACATCAGGTAGGTATGTCTTTTTTGAAGATTTTCTTTACGAACATTTTGCTCTTGGTGAATTATTTATATTTGATACCGGAATAACTGGATTTTGATATTCGTTTTTTATTTCAACTCCATATTATTCACTATCATAAATCATTATGAGACAGATTCTTTTTTTATTATAAAGGTCACCAAAATGATATATAGAAACATTTTCTGAAGTATATTCAATTCATCCCAAAACCCTTTTCTTTTTATTAGCTACTTAAATTTATATGTTCCACACATTTGTGCAGGGTAGACTTAGTCTTCAGTCTCAAATTGTTCGTACGTATAAGCATACTTACTTTCATTACGTTCGTGAATATTTTCGTCTTTTCCTGTTACTATCTCGGTTTATATATATATATATATATATATATATATATATATATATACATACATATGTATATATATATGTATAAACAGAGATAGTTACAGGAAAAAAGAAAACATTCTTAAATGTATATATATATATATATATATGTGTGTGTGTGTGTGTGTGTGTGTGAGTAATGCACTAATATCCAACGATGTGTCTATAAACATTTAAACATTTCACAAACAACTCTTCTCTCTTTTGTCTTTCGATTAAGGAATAAAAGGGAATGCATAATGATCAGGTCCCCCATTTCTCAATCTGTCCCTCTTTTAGACTTTTGACTTTGTATAATTAGGTTTCCATGCGGAGAATTATTTACCTTCAGTATAAACATTCAGGGGCAAATCCCTTGGTATAGTTGCCACTATACTTTATCAATAAATAAAGGGAACATCAGCCCTGGTTGTATTTATATGGTTAGCTAGAGGCTGCCAGATCGTAAACAGTTAGACTGAATAATAACAGTAAGGGGAACAGAGGAATCTATAGGTCAAGAACAGAGAGAGAGAGAGAGAGAGAGAGAGAGAGAGAGAGAGAGAATTTAAGGATTAGAAGTGTAGTCTGGGATCAACTCTCCTGTCCTACCAAGAAGGGTTGATGCATTAGAGGAACAGAATAGGGCTGAAATGAAAATGCATATATATATTTTCATGATATTGCCTTGTAATATGTATAGCATTCCATGTTTTGATATATTTACTCTTCTATTTTCCAAGTGTTATGTTTAATAATAATAACTTGAAATATCATTTGCAGTGTAGTGTCAGATCTCAAAAGAGTTAGTGATTTAGATAACTTAACACCGTAATTTAGAATTAATAATACAATTTTAATAGTAACATAGTATATGAGCAACACGTGTGCGTGTTCTTTGAAGGCTTGTTTCACTTCAGTTGTCATCAGTTAAGATAAGAGAGAGCTTTGTTTTGATTCATGTGTTGACAGGTCAGGAATAGCAATCAAGTTGTGTTAAGATTTCTGTAAAAGCTTTTTCCCATACAAGAAAAGACGAATGATTTCACAATGTTTCATGTACTGTTCTGAAAACCAACTTTGGTCCTTCGTCATGTATTGAAAGCATGCCCTTTGTGGCTACCAGCTGCCGTCTGTTTTGATCATGTTGAGATTTCGTTAAGAGCTTCATCCCATATGATTTCTTGTTTGAGTCACATACACCTTTTTGAGAGTAAATGCATGTATCTTGATCGATTACGTCATGTATTGTAGGATTGCATTGCTCTGATCATGCATTGTTCTGACGTCTTCTGATTGTTACATTTCCCACTGGAATCCTAAAGTTTGCTCATTCTGATTTCAGAGACCGTTAGTGTTGGTCCCCTCTCTCTCTCTCTCTTTCTTCAAAAGAGAGAAGTTATTAACGTAGAATATTTGTGTGGTCACTGTTATTAATCTTAGCTTTTGATATCTGAACGTAGGAAAAGTTGTAACAGACCCCAACAAAAAAGTGTGTCTTGTGAATCTAAATCAGCTAACTTTGCAAAGGTTTTCACAAGCTTTTGTAAGGTAAAGTGAATTTTAGTTATTATTACCATGGTATAAGGTATATTGAGAGAAATTTTGCCTTAGTGAAATTATTATTGATAAATCTTTTGTGTATTTTTGTGTGTTCTTGTGTTTGCAATCCCTTGATTTTTCACATTTTATACACATTTATAACATTAGTCTTTTAACATCATTTACTTAGCATTTTAAATATTTCTTAATAATTTAACATTGCATACTTGATTTAATTTTCATTTACTAGGGTTTTCTTTTCAAATCTTGAGTAATTCTTGATAGTTTGAATTTTGCTCGATTAATTTAATTTCTTAATAAATTAAAGCTTTTTATTTAGTTTTGTTTGATAATTTAACTCAAGAATTAATTAAATTTTGTGTTTTTTCAAGTAATAGTAAATTTTTCAGCTTGTGAATTCTAATTATAAATTTTGAATTTAAAAATAAATTTTTATATTTGAAATTTTTTAAAAAGTGTTTGACCACCAGCGAATAGGTTTTGTGTGCATAAGGAAAAGTGGTAAAAATGTTTTGTTCCTTTAGTTTTGCTGAAGTGAATTAAGACCAGGGAAACATTTCAAGTTGTTTGATGGAGTGATGACCTTTTACTCTAGTATATTTCTGGTTTGATTGTTGATACCTCACACTTGTTTTGATAAGTTTAGTTTGATTTTTCACGTAACTAGTAAGTTTTTTAAGGGAGCGCTGTTACCTTTAGAGCACTCAGTCGTAATTTTTATTGTTATGAGAGTTCAGGTATCTGGTTGACGTGGGGTCAATTTTTGAATTTTTGTGATTAGTTGTGTAATAGCCAGGTACTTGGTACACTTCGTGACAAATATAATATATATATATATATATATATATATATATATAGTAGCAAGAGTATATATATATATATATATATATATATATATATATATATATATATATATATAAATATATATATATATATATATATATATATATATATATATATATATATATATATATATATATATATATATATATATATATATATATATATATATATATATATATATATATATATATATATATATATATATATATATATATATATATATATATAGCATATATATATATATATATATATATATATATATATATATATATATATATATATATATATATATATATATATATATATATATATATATAGTTATATATATATATATATATATATATATATATATATATATATATATATATATATATATATATATATATATATATATATATATATATATATATATATATATATATATATATATATATATATATATATATATATATATATATATATATATATATATATATATATATATATATATATATATATATATATATATATATATATATATATATATATATATATATATATATATATATATATATATATATATATATATATATATATATATATATATATATATATATATATATATATATATATATATATATATATATATATATATATATATATATATATATATATATATATATATATATATATATATATATATATATATATATATATATATATATTAAGGAGCATATATATATATATATATGTATATATATATATATATATATATATATATATATATATATATATATATATATATATATATATATATATATATATATATATATATATATATATATATATATATATATATATATATATATATATATATATATATATATATATATATATATATATATATATATATATATATATATATATATATATATATATATATATATATATATATATATATATATATATATATATATATATATATATATATATATATATATATATATATATATATATATATATATATATATATATATATATATATATATATATATATATATATATATATATATATATATATATATATACATATATATATATATATATATATATACTGTATATATATATATATATACATATATATATATATATATATAGTATATATATATATAGAGAGAGTACTGTATATATATATATATATATATATATATATATATATATATATATATATATATACATATATATATATATATATATATATATATATATATGAAGGAGTTTGGGGACAACAACAATTCTTTTTTTTACATAAAATAATAAAAGTATAAAAGGAAATATATTAAAAAGTAACAAGGTTTACCGAGTAGTACTAAAGGTAAAAACTGAGTGACACTCAGGGTCCGTTTTGGTTCCAACGGAAACTCACGAGAGGTACAGAGGTGTTGACGTGATCTGGGTATTTAACTGGGGAACTAGCTGTTTAATGAAAAGTGATTCCAGTATTGACAGTTGATGGTCATTCAACTTTACCTTTATTTTAAAAATCTTATAATTACCGCATTGTTTTGGCGTGAGTCTTCATGCATGAGAATTCGGGTTTAATACTTGTTATCTGCCCGATAACTTGCACCACGACGAGCACCACCTCAACAAACTATAGCAGCTCACGTATTTCTCTGCGTCGCATCTAGGCAATTAAAATAAACAATGACTCCCGAGTAACATCGCTGCGAAGATTTGAGAGCTTAAACAGTCCTGGTCAAACAGTCGCCGGGCAATTTCAGTTCGCTCAGTTAGTGTGTGACAGCTTGTTCACGTTTGTAGGGGTCTCGATAAAACGAAAACATCAATTGGGACATTTCGTACAAAAAAAGACAGTTTAGGTACAGCACTGTTGGTATTTTCAAATTTGGGTGAAAATATTATTTGTAATTTATAAAGCTTACGGAAAAGTAGTTATTAATAAAATATACTGGTAGAGACATAAAGTTTCTTCACTTCTGGAATTTGCTTCCAGTCAGATGCAAGTTGAGACTCCCGTGAAAGAGACAGATAGAGAGTTTGTTATACTTAAAGAAATACTCTGACCATAAAAAATTGAATCTGTGTTAGTGTTTTTTCTAAAACCGTGGCATTAAAATGAGTCATCACATCAGAAATCATTATATTTCCAAAGGGCAATTCTATTTTCATTTTCATATTCAATCGTAATTTTGTTATTGAATACTTATTGGCACAGGCAGTTCAATCCCGATCTTGCTCCCTGCTAGCAGAAGGTGTCATCAACATATCTGCTGTGTAGTTGTCAGACATTGTCAGCCAGCCAGTGTTTCAGGAGCACATATTTAAAGCACGCACGGAGATTCATAGCCAGCATTATCACCAGCTCAACAGGCAGCTTACCATTAGCAAGGCCGTGTCCAGCCAACTGTAAAGTTTTTTTTTTAAGTTCGTGATGTTAAAATATTAAAAATGGTGTCCGGATTATAGTCCGTTTCTAATAATTTCACTTGTGTCTTCCACAGGGGCATTAGTGAAAAGTTATTCAACATCTACGCTAGCCATGAAAAGATCTGAGTGTTGAGGTAAAATCTTTTCCTTGAAATTATCAAGTTGTTATAGGTGCTAGAAGTGGGACTAGATATTTAGCCAATTTATAATTTTGCTAAACTCCTAGTCACACTTCTAGCACCTTTAACAACTGATGGTTATAGTATTAAAAACTATGATAATTTCAAGGAAAGGATTTTACCTCAAGACTCCGATTTTTCCATGGCTTGCGTAGACGTTGAATAACTTTTTACTGATGTCCCTATGGAAGAAACAATTGAAATTATTTTAAATTGAGTTTTTACTAACCCAGACACCATTTTTAATAATTTTAACATCACGGATTTAAAAACTGTTACAGCTGGCTATGCTGGACACAGCCTTTGTTTTTAATGGGAAAGCGTACATTCAAACTGGTGATGGTATGGCCATGGGATCTCCATTAGGTCTTGCTTTTGCATATATTTTTATGTGCTCCCTGGAGGAGCGCTTGTGTGACGAGTGTCCTTTGGCTTGCCACCCCACTTTTTTACAGTAGATGTGTTGATGACACCTTCTTGCTGCTTAGGAGCAAAGATCGGACAGTTGAATTTCTTGAATATGCCAATAAAATGCATTCAAGTATCAAATTTACGATTGAGTATGAAAATGAAAATAAATTGCCCTTTATAGATATAATGGTTTCTAGATATTATGACCATTTTAATACCACGGTTTTTAGGAAAAAAAAACTTTTACTGGCCGTGGTTCCAATTTTTATGGTCAGTGTTTCTTTAATTCTAAGTTAAAATCTCTATCTAACCTCTTCCACAGGGTCTTCAGCTTTACATCTGACTGGAATAGCTTCCATAGTGAAACCTTATATCTCCACCAATATTTTATTAAAATACCTGCTTTCCATCTAAGCTTTTTTACAGACATCTTTATAAAATTTTAAATAATATTTTTCGCCCAAAATCTGAAATACCAACAGTACCTAAACTATCTTTTTACGCAAGTGCCCCACTAATTTACGGTAAACGTTTTTATCAGGACTTACCACAAACTGAACAAATATCTACCTGCTGTTGTACTGAAATTTATACCCAGTGACCCGATGACGATTAGGCCCTTGCTTGAATATAATCAGTCTTCGCCCTTTGATGACCTCAGGGGTCATTTATTTGTTTAATTGCCCAAGATGTGACCTGGGGAAGTACGTGGGCTCCACTCGTAGTTTGCTGAAGGTGAGATTAGACTCTCATCGTGGTGTAAGTTATCGAACGGGTGTAAAATTATCAAACCCCGAATTCTCATGCATAAGAGATCACGCCAAAAAATGTAAATATAACATCAATTATAAAGATTTTACAAGTCTGAACTCCAAGGCCAATTACATAAAGTTTCCGTTGCCGACTTAAATACCATAAACCAGGGAAATACGAAAAAAATTATATATATATATATATATATATATATATATATATATATATATATATATATATATATATATATATATATATATATATATATATATATATATATATATACTCTATATATATATGATGTACTCATATGACCATAAATATGTTTCAGCGTAATGAGACACTGTTTATAAGTGCAGGATTAATAGATTTACGTTGCATGTATACTGAACTGAATACTGTTTGAAATATTTAATGCTATTTGTTCTGATTAATACTTTTCTTTGCATTCATGCTTACTTAGGTCATTTAGAGCCTTATAAGTGTAGTTTTGATCTTCTTCAAATAGAGGAATTAACTCACTAACCTGACTTGTCATGGTGCACGTTTTACCAATATGACTGATAGTATTACACAATCAGCTGATTGGATGACGAAAATTATAGATAACAGAAACCAAAGATAAATATTTTTGCATAGAAGAAAAATGCTTATATATCTCTAAGACACATTTAACTTCTGGGTGTTTGATGCCTATGGAAATAACAGAGAGTCTGCTCGGCCGACTTATTCTAATCTTATCTTTAATTATTATTAAGTTAATTGTAGTTCATTAACATTGTATTTTTTAAATAACTCTATCAGGTTTCCATGCCTTGGTGGGCTTTCTTTCTCATTTCCATGCATTTTCTTTTTCACAATGGGCTTCCTTTCTGTTTTCTTTATTAGTAACGCTCCAATTAAAGTTTTGGAACTACCTGTTTGTTATTAATATCTTTACAATCCCCCTCTTTTCCCTGTTTTCTCCTACTTCTAAATTATATTACCTTTCCTTCTCTCAGAAAACCCTAGGTTCACCTGCATCTAAAGAAAGGTGATCATTCCAAGCTCTCAAACAATAAACCTTTTGTTTGACTTTAATATTATCTCGAGATGAAAGTAAAAGCTCATCATCTTGGTTATCTCCTAAGCCGTCGAACAACCGGTTTGAGGTTTGGCTTCAACTGTCCATAACAAACGGTAAACTTGATTCTACTTTCCACTTTCACAGCCACAATGAATCAACTCTCGTTTTACAAATCAAGTCTCGTGCCTTCATTTTATATCTTACCGATGTTGGAGATGTTTACAAACTTTAATCCTCACTTTTGTGGACTTAGATAACTTCAGTGCCTTTTTACTAGGTATCTTATTGACCTAGATGTTCCTCGGGGCCCTGCCTTCTTATGTAACCCTTCCTCCGCGGCTGTCAGCACAAGTCTGCTTCTTCTCTTCAACAGTCTTCAGATGGTCATACAAACCTATACATATGTATTTTCAAATAAAAAAACTCAAGTTTGAGGAATGAATTATATTTCACTTTGGAGACATCACATCTTCCCCTCAATGTGAAAATTCTTGTTTTTATACTGCTTTTTATGTATTTTAATATTTTAATTAAATTTCTGACAATGTACAGTTATGTTACAAGTACTGCATCACCTCCCTCAGTTTTTCAGACAAAGGAATATGGCAGAATTCAGATGGCGGTATCTTGCAACTGTCGCCAGGCAGCTCAGGCACACAGAGACACTACCATTCAATGCACAGCTGATGTGCCATGGTGACAGGCTGACAATTTCTGTCCTTCGGTGACAGGTTGCCGTTGAGCAAGTGCCTGCGCCAGCGCTAAGGCTGGCTTAATTTACAGTGAATGAGCAAGTCAGTTTCTAATAGATACTATGTGGGCAATCAGTATCCCGGCAGCTGAGCTAGATAACATTCCATTTAAAGAAATTAAAATGACCATCGTTCTTTTCTTTTTATTTTTTGTTGTTTGATGATTAAAAAAATCCATTATTTCTATAGTTTCAGGCATGGTGGGTATTCTAATTCCTTAAGTGTAGTCTTATCGAAATGGTTCCATTTTGTTTGGACTACTACAATTTCAATTTCTTCTGTAGTGTTGAAGTCAAAACAGTGCTATAGTTTGAAAAATAGCAATGACCATGCAATGACCACATCTCTTTGTAATGATATTATTTTGTTTTCCTTGTGGCAGGGTTGAATCAAAAGTACATTCCTATTCAGGTAACCCCTCTGACCCTCTTTCCACATCCTTTTTATCATTTTTACAAGCACTATCTTTTCTCTGGGTAGTATTTTAGCCACTGTTCTGGTGGGATAAAAATGAATCCACCTTGTCTTAGGCAGCCAGTTAACACACCCACCAATGAGTGCTTCACTCTATCTTTCACTAGAAAAAGAAGTCCCTGGATTGCTTCAAGCTTTGGAACTTTCTATCTGCAACTATTTCCCTGTATTCCATCTATCATTTAAATTAGTGATAGGTACCATTTTATTTCCTTCCTTCTTTGATTTTGTTCTTGGCCATATAAGGGTAGGATATTTCATGTCTCTTAAGGATTCTCATGAAAAACAAAAAGCTTGCAAAGGTTGAAATAACCTTTGTGTTCAAGTTGGGTACCTAATTAGATGAAATGGCATTAACCATTTAGTGACCACAAATCATTTTCTGGTGACCATTTGCATCCAACAAATGTCACCCAACTGTATTAACTATAGTTCTATCATAAGGTCGGCTCCCCTGCTTGCTTTACAAGTATTGTTTTGGACACCACTCTGAAAATCTAATTGACTGTATGTCGCCTCCAGTTTATCAACTTCCTTATGCATATCAGTCCCACACATACGCATTGTAGAAATCCATCTCCCTAATTCGGAATAATCTGCTTACTCTAGTCCCTCCTGAATCCTTGACCTGCCTCTTTTCAAAGGGTATGTCAGCGCTGAATATGAGGTCCTTTACGCTACCCTTTACTCAGGAACCGGCTTCCTTGGCGCAACGTCAATGATCGTGGTCACTACATCATCATTTCAATGTTTTTCGTCCATTTTCTTCTCCACTTTTTGCCTGAATTCCCCTCTGGTCCAAGTCTTTTCTATGCCGCCCCTCCCTCTTTAATTTGCTCTGCCTATCTACTGGTCTTTGTCCCTGCCACTTCCTTATCACTCTCTCTCGTTCTCATCAATCTTCAGTTTATTAAAACTAAAATCTGAAGAGTTACGGCCTTATTGGCCTTTTGACAGAGCTACTTTGACTGTTACAGATATCAGCTCTCTTTCTGGCAGAGTTATGGGATTGAGACACACCCGAGTTACACACATGTGAAGCTTGGAAGAATCAAAGTGTGCCACCAAATAATATATGGTCAGGAACAAATAATTGTAACCACAGGTTCTCTCTCTCTCTCTCTCTCTCTCTCTCTCTCTCTCTCTCTCTCTCTCTCTCTCTCTCTCTCTTTGGTTGTTTATGTTTCACTCTTCACTAATTTATCCCCCCCTCTCTCTCTCTCTCTTACATCTTTCTCTTTGGTTGTTTATATTTCTCTCTATACTAATCATATTCTCTCTCTCTCTCTCTCTCTCTCTCTCTCTCTCTCTCTCTCTCTCTCTCTCTCTCTCTCTCTCGTGCGTATCGTCTGTCTATAGATGTCTTTTTCTTTATATGTATCTCCTTTTATCAATATCTACCTCTTTTTGTGTATCTCTCCATTCACTGGCATCTCTCTGAATCTCTTTCTTCTTGTTTCAATTCACGTGTCTCCGATCCTTCTATCCACATGTCTTTCTCTCTTGTACAGCTCTACATTTATCCATCGAGAAGAAGAACGAAAGAAAGGGCTCGTTCAGAGGACGCCAGTTCATTCGATCAAACACTTGTTGCTACTTTTTCCTCGCTCAGCTGAGGATTTTCATGTCAACGACGTAAAGGAAAGTTGACTTTGGGCGGGTTTTGGAAAGGTGACTATCATCAATAGAAGCAGCTGTCGGTACTTAAACTGCTGTGGTTTTTGTGGGGTGGTAAGTCAGTCTAATCCCATCCCAGGATCAATACTTAGAGCTTGTCTTGGTTTGGGATTCTGGTGTGACCGAAAATGAATAAAAAGGGACACACTGCCCCAACTGAGTGAAATGAAAACGTCCATTCAGAATTTTTTATTAAATAGACTGGGTCACGGCACTACCACCTTCAGTATATTAAAAAATCTAATTTGGCAATACACAGCACAGCGCTACCATTGTCACAGCAACACTCCCCACCTTCCAGCGAAAAAAGGTTATTCAATCCGGCTGACAGATAGGATGAAGATTAGCTGATCCAGCGACGTCTCCGAAAGTAAAAGCGTCCATGGCCTGTATGGCTAAGTAGTTCTCTTCACTTCCTCGGTCAGGTTCTTGACCGCTACTGCAAGGCCCCAAAACGGTGTTCCTATTAGGGGGTAATACAGGAATGTTGATAAAAGAAAAAGGTTGCATATTATTATGACCGAGTCAGTATGTCATGAACCTTTCTGGCAAGTGTTCATTGAAATGGATACCTATGATTGACCAAAGGAAATATAAAAAAAATGACCAAATGAAATACAGATGAAATTAGTAATAGATGGAAATATATCAGTGACTGTGAGACAGATGAATGGTGAGTGTTGAAGTCCTTGAAAATAAAACCGCATTACTAAGGGAAGATTGACAGCCAAATTATTTTCTACTTTTTTATCAATATGTTTTTCCTCTGTTTACTAAAACTCGCCTAATATTTACCATATGTTTTTGTGTCTATTTCTTTCCATTATTTCTCTAAGTATCTGACACAACTTTAGCTTTGGCAAATGATAAAGCTAAAAGATGTTTCTCATAGAATTTCATTTACTTTTCAACCATCTGTTTTTCTTTCATTATTCTCGAACTTTCAAGATTTTTATGCTTCTTCTGAGCCTCAGGATTTTAGTTCAGCGACTGATAGAAAAAAGAACTGACATTTCATATTCACAGCCTGGTGGCTGGGAAAGTCAATAAAACCTCTGAAATTTTACAACTAATTTAAATGAACATATTAATTATTTATTTGTAGCAAACATTTGTAGTGAACATGTTATTTGCTTCCATATCAAATATTTATAAGAACATTGTTAGTCATCTGTGTGACAAAATACTTGTAAAAAAGATTTTCTTTGGCAAACATTTGTAATCAAATTATTTTTTTAGTTCATTTCTGACTGCAATAAAAAACTTCTATTAATTTATGCAGAAATTTTTGAAATAAAATTATTTTTATTTCATTTCTGACTTTG
>NC_089796.1:33991663-34021663 GCF_040412425.1 Macrobrachium rosenbergii | reverse complement strand
GTAATTCTTTTAATTCAGTGATCTAAGTCATGGAGCCGTTCTTGTAAATAATTTGATTTATTTTCTTCATTATGTTTGAGATAAATTCTATTGACATGTAACTTTAATTTTGTCTTTTTTTCTAGAAATTTAAGACAGACACAATAATAAGTTTTACTGTACGAATATTTCATGTGATTCTCCAGTAAAAAAAAAAGACGGTTGGATGATTTGAATTTAAGCTGTAAGATAAAGTCAACTGGGACCATCTTATTTAATGACAACCAAAATACAGACCCAAAGTTTTTAAATGAAAAGAACCCTTACAAGATTCTTAGAGCATTAAACATTAACTTCTTCTGAGAATGCTACTTGATTAATCGGATAGAGTGAGAAAGAGCTACCCTGCATCTTCTTAAATCATAATCATTGAACTAGTTCATTCCTTTTCACACCACCAACGTTTGGTCATCTGAACCCTGTTGATTTTGGTTCAGATTTTGGCTGGAAACATTTTCATTACCGATAGAGAGCAATCTTAGATCTCTTAATTGTGAGAATCTCTTATCACTTCTCAGGTCTTGATATGTCGTTATGTTTTATCTTCTTTTGGTTATCAGTTTTGCTCTCATCTGGTTTCAATGGTATAAGGGACCAACTGTCATCGATAATTGAACTTAGTTTTATCAGCAGTTGCGAAGCATTATTAAATAGCAATATTTTGATTAAGGTAACTAGACTTATTTTCCCTAAACGTTTCACGATTCTTTAAATATCTTCTTAAATTCTTGGCAAATAAATGGATATTTAGAAGCTTTGCCTTCTTGTTACTAAAGATGAACTACCAAGATTCTTATCTTGAAGAATGGGATGCTTTTTCTCATGTTATCTTAGAAATGGCAAATACCTTTCTTGGCAGTTATAAAGCGTTTACAGAAAGACATCCTCCCAATTTCTAATTTCCTCAATGTTACGAAAAAAATGCTTCCCAAAAGTATTTTAGAATGTCTATTACAATTTTCCTTGTTTGCAGTTACCATGAAATAAATTTGCCTTACCTGGTGATTAAAAAGAATTAATTACAATTTTCTGGAGGCCAAATGAAGAGCTGACATCCTTCCAGAGAAATTACAGAAGAAAATGGACTGTTTTTCCCTGAAAATTAACAATGCATATTGGATGTCATCCCAGGATGGACAAACAAAATAAGATGGATGCTGCATAAGAAATGGAGTCTTTCCCTGAAGAAGTGATAAAATAAAGATGACTGGTTTTCCAGGCAGCTGCAAAAAAAAACGCCCTTCTGAGGAGGTTAAGTCAGAACTCCAACTGTCTTTTTCCTGGCTGGTAGGAAAGAAAGGACTGCTAACATACAAGTTAAGGAGAACTGGACAACGCAATCCTTCCGAGTTCACTTGTTTGAAGCAAATGAACTGTCTTGGCAGTTACATGAAAAAATCAAAGTATTCTTGACCTTTAGGATACGAGCATGAACAGTTGAGTGGCAGTTAAAGGACGATGGGCATGCTCTTCTAGCGGTTTCAAGTAAGGTTGAACTTCTGTTCCTTAGCTGTGGGTGATCCAAATATGGACTGTTCCCATTGAGTCAGAAAAAAATGGACTGTCCTAGATTTTTCATTATAAAGAAATAAAAGACTGGTCTGTCAAAGACAGACAGTTCATCAAAAAAATGGACATTTTCAATTTTTATACTGAATTAGACAATTTCGCTGCTGGTTACACAACTACTTTTCCTTATTAAATAATATTGATATATTTTCTTTGACAATTAGTAAAATGGAAGACTTTTTTTCAGAAAAGTTTCAAAAAAATTATAACTATATTTTTTAATTAAGGGAAGAAAGAGGATCTATGCTAGAAGCTATAGATGTCCTTTGACTGCCAGTTACAGCCATACTGACTGTCTATAATTCTGCCCATTATAAAACTCTACTTTTCAAAAAAAAAAACAGATTACTGAATTTCTTTGGCGTTTCAAGAGAAATGGATGATCTTTGCTCACCATTTCTGCTCATCCTCGAATGGGCAAAAAGTCAATGAATCCCAAAAACATAAGCCTGTTACATTTAAATACTAAAGAAGACTCAGGTATGTGAGATAATAACGAAACTACGTTTTATATGAACGTTAAAACTATTATAAATAAAAAGATTCGACGGACAGCAAACCTGCCCTCCATCTGCAAGTGGAGTAACTATTTGAAGGGTTTAACCACACCGTTACGGACCTTTGAGTCTGCACAACCAACAGAGACGGGGAGCTTAAACTGAAATATCACGAACTTATGGTCCAAGTAACAGGTTGCCAAGATATCCAATCTAAAAGCCGATATCTGGCCAATTCTAATATTTCTTTCCCAAAACCTCAAAACAGGTACTGCATTATAAAACCTTTAGAGCGATAACGTTTGGCAAAAAACAGATCTATCTAATCCGAAAAATATTAAAAAAGTGCAAATAAAACTTTTCTACTGCATTAAATATTCAGGCAGGTAATCAAACTGTTGAGTGACGAAATAAGTATTGGCTTTGGAATATAAAATTTAGGTAAAAGTTTCAAGCGCTGGGACCTATTTGGTCATTCAGCTGCTGACTGAAATTGAGAAAGGGGTTTAAAAGGTGTATCAGGAGAAAACCTTGCAATTACACTATTTGAAACAGTTGCTAGAAAGAGTGGAAAGTAAGATGGAAGAAACTAGTAAATTAACTTGATTATACTGAACCATTGTTCTGTATCAGCAATTCTTCAGCTGTTTATGAGTTGATGCTCTTCAATAGAAAATAACCAGATAGTTAGGCCAACCCATTAACATTTCCAAATACTTTATCCTCCATATTAGTAAATATAATACGCTGAATCAATACTCAAAGATACACAGTTAACCTGGACCATTCAATACCAAAACAAACGGAAAATAAAGGAGCTAGAAGACGATATTTAAAAGTGCTCTGGTATCGCTTGAACGTTTCGTTTTGTTCACTTACGTTACCCATTGGTTTCTGCCTCAATGTTCAAATTTGTTTAATCAGTCTCATTGCAGCTTAGCTGGTTTTAACGTTCACAAGCCTTTAGTCTTTGCCTTTCACCCTTTCCAATTAATGCAAGTTTAAACTATGAGTTATCAAAAACCCATGCCAGTTTAAGTCGAAATCATAAGATCTCGATGCTGAGCTAGAAAGAAGAGACAAAGGAGCTCTTGAAAATTGGAACCCAGACGTATCAAACTCTGCGAATAATAAAGGAGGCCTCTTGAAATAATAATTGGGATCGATTCTTTTCATTTGATTCCATTTCTTGCTACGAAGTGTACCTAATGATTCGAATAAACCTTATCCCCTTAGATGCCTATATTTGAGCCCACCGGCGGCGCTTAGAAAAGGTTATCATGGTTAGAAAATTTGATTGGATATTCATGGATGGCAGGTCCATTGCCACGGCGTCCATTCACGGGACTTAATTAATCAAGTTCATGTTAACCATGCCATTAATTTTGCTAATGAAAACCTTTTTGATTTCCGAATAAACAAAAAATTCAAGATTCGAAAATCACGGGGATGAGAACAGAGAGAGAAATGAGAGAGAGAGAGAGAGACCAGAGAGTAAAATTTAAGATCAAAACAGGTGCACCATTAACAATCAGTTTCTGGGACTCTATCTTTCTACACAAACACACACACAGTATTATACACACACAAATTTAAACTATATAATCTCCACACCTGACACAAGACATATATCATATATATATTTATATGTTAATATTATAAAACCATATATATATACCTGCTAATATATATTATATATATAAAATCAAATGCATTTGTGTTTATTATACAGTTATTCCAAAATCAACAGTTCTTAGATAAATAAATATAGATAGATAATCTTGTATGTGCATCTATAAAGTGCAGAAATTACAATCCTTGCCAAATTAAAATGCAAAAATTCCACCTAATCAGGAGAAACGCTTAAAAAACTGCTGGAGTATTCAGAAAATAAAACGGAAAAATAAAAGGGACACAAAAATATCAAACCGAATTTAAAACGCCAGACATCTATTTTGGATAAGTTTTCAGGCCCGCCTGTTTACAAAAAGTTGGTAGAAAATGAATGGGAAAAAGATTCTAAGGAAAAGGATTTAAAAACGGTAGGGAAATGTAAAAAGGAAGAGATGCCGAGGGAAAGCATAAAAGAGGGGCGAGAAAAACCTTGCCGGGAGATGAAGGTGGAAATGGTGGTATAAATTTTCAAACGGTTTTCATTTGATGTTACTGCAGACCGATTTATCAACCAAATTAAAAGTGTTGAATGCAAACATAATGGGAATTCTTAAAGTGTCTGAGATAGGAAATGGATAATAATAATAATAATAATAATAATAATAATAATTATATAATAAAAAAATAATAATAATAATAATAATAATAAGAAGTAGACCCTTTTACAAGTCTATTAAACATGATGTGCATAATTTGATAAATTCTATACTGAGTCTTAATCTTCTTTCATACAAAATTAACTCAAATTATGCAGCCATCCTATTTAACAGGACGTTTGGATAATAATCAATAATAATAATATAATAATACATAATAATAACAAATCGATAATAATGTTCCGCAAAATAATAATAAGTTCTTATCAGTTGTCATTCCTCAGGCGTTGACAGTAATCCACATAAGGCCATAAGGATTTCTAGTGTATTTCTAACATTGTACCAGAATTTTTCTCATATAAAAGGGTTTCATTTATCCCTTCTATCGTAATAATAATGTAAAGACCTTCTTATGCGTCATTTTACAATAACAAGAATATTATTAATGATGAATTTTCTTATCAACAGAATCAGTTCAATTAACAAATATCAAATTTCTTATCTTTTTTCTTTGCTGGAGTGGTTAATACAATAAATAGGTTTATGATGCTTTCTTAACAGCGGTTAGTAAAATTTTAAATTCAAAAAAAATAATCAAAATTGGTCTTTCATAATTATTTTATGATATGAACTGAAATGCCAGTGCTAATTCTGATTTAATTTTCCTTAGTATTGTTTGCAATTTTAAAATAATTCCAGATGAGGACAGGCGTTCCTTCACTGACACCGACCATCGGTCCGCTCAAGATACAGATTCTGGAATACATTCACATTGTACCATCGAGAGGAAAAATGTTTACTTCATTCTTTTCATTTCTTACAAATTCTCATATCAAAGTATCTTAATTTGTACAGTGCAATCTCGTCCGGTCAAGGTGAAAATTTGGAACATTTGCAGTCCAGTAAATCAATAATAATAATAATAATAATAATAATAATAGCTAAGGATTGCCATGTCCGTTGAATTTAAATACTGATATATTTAGACAAAAGAAATAAGCCGATTTCATTTCCATTTCCCAAGACTGCTGCATGAATAAATTTACTTTAATCCTCGACTCCACCATATAAAGCTATGAATAATTTAAAATCCATTACAAAAAAAAACCTGTGACTACCTGTGATTAATCATGGACTTGTTAACTGGAAATGAAAAAAAATTTTAAAATACAGTCTTTGTATTTTCTATAAAAATATTCGCAATGATTGTTCAGTATTTGACACTGTCCGTTCATTAAATGTAATCCTCCGCATTCTCCAGTCTATCTATCTTTACCAATGAGTTTTACATTTGTCCTGAAAAGAATGCATATCAGTAAAGAGGTTTCACAGCTGTTCATAAAGTCAACGGAAGTGGGGTTATAGGTGCATAATTTTCATTCCAGAATGTCTTTATTATTATTATATTTTAGTCACTCTTCTCGTTTTTAACTTTAGATTGTTTTAAGTTGTAAAGACTAATCTAAACGGACAACCAGATGCCTTATTCACTAACCCAGAAATAAATAAATAAATGTTACAGAAAATATTAAGTGGTATGGGCTTAACCATTGCAGAATAAAGTTATGCTTAAGGTGATTCAGAATCAGTGACAAACATGTTTGGTAGAGACATCCATATTTTGTTTTTCAGCAAAGAGTATGAAATTGTAATTGAACAATAAATGACTTTTTTCAAAGCTAAATGCCATGAAGCATCCTTAGGACGAACAACCACAAAAAAAAAAATTACTTGCATGTACGAGTAAGCATTAATGAAACAAGATTTCTCGTTATATATAAGTGTCAAAATATTTTCTTCTCACCAAAGGCTCCTATTGGTGAGAGAAAATATTTTGACACTTCCATATAATAAATCCGATATTAAAAATTACTGAAAATTTTCAAGATAACTGTTGTTTACAAGAATTCAGGGACACTTCAGAATATCATTGTTCGTAACTCCCCAAAACAAATTAATGGCTGTATTTACACGATTCCTTGTGCTGGATGTAATAATAAATACCTTGGTCAAACTGGTAAAGAACTAGATTATCGTCAAAAAACAGCATCGTTACGCAGTTCGAACCAGGCCAATTGACAAGTGCTTTATTTGTACATATGAATGATTTTAACCATTGTATAGACTGGAAAAATTCATCTGAGATAATTTTTTGTAACCACATTGTTAAGAGAAATATAATTGAATCTGCCTTTATTAAGCATTATAACAATCATTTTATGAATATTAGTTCGGTTCTTTTAAATTAGATAGTTACCTTGTTCATAAAATTGTAGGAAGTACAATGTTACCTTTTAGCAATAGCCTGTTCTAACTGTAGTTTCAGTTCTTAAGTATTTTTAAAGTATTTTTGTTTGGTATGTGACAATTTGACTTCAAACTAGTGATTGCATTCAGTAATGATGTTTAGCTTGTTAGTGGCTTTGATCTTTGTTTTGTGAAGTTTTCTTGTTTATGTCTATCTTTATTTATTTTACTTTGTACCCCGAAGAAGTGTACGCAATACACGAAAGCGCTTGGTACCTGGTCTTTAATTTTCACCTTTCATGTAATTTCTACGTATATATTTGTTCATGCACTTTTGGTGACTTATTGCTGATATATATATATATATATATATATATATATATATATATATATATATATATATATATATATATATATATATATATATATATATATATATATATATATATATATATATATATATATATATATATATATATATATATATATTTCTATACACATATATATATATATATATACATATATATATATATATATTGTTACGTGTGAGAGGTCTTGGTTGATCATGTATTATTCAATTTACGTAATTTTTACGGCCCTGCAAACCAAGATTACACGTAACCTGCCACTTGAAGCCAAAAGTTAACCTCAAAGACAGTCGTTAATTAGCCAAAGGTCGCCAGTTAAGGGTTATTAACCTTAACAAAGAATATTTGAGATGAATTTGATTTTAAACGCATACAGTTCTCCCAAACATTGGACCGAGGCATACAAAGCATCGAAATTTAACCTGATTTTGCTTACCTAAATCCTAGGTATTTTACTGGAATAATGGGGTTGAAGCTCACAATATAATAATTAGGCTTAATCTAGACTTCGTAAACACATATACCCTAAGTGGTGGCTGAAGGAAGAAAACAAAGAAAAGTTGGAAATACAGAAAAAGTTAAAAGAATGGGCGAAGTTTTCAAACAAAATCGGACTTACCTTGAATGTCGCGTTTGCGCGCATTTACAACGGACCTCTGGAGTTTCGTGTTTCTTGCAGTCTTCACCAATTCACTAATAAGATAATAGACAAAGAAAGAACAAAGGATCGGGCCACCTTCCAGGCGTCACCCTCGAGTTCGGTGGCTAGCTTCTCTCTGTAGTTCCTGACCGGCCTGGGTCAAAACAGGCCTACAGTCATGCCTATAGGCGTCTATGCTCTGTTAAAAACATTCGCCAAGAGAATACAGGTAGAAAGGAAAAAAGGACTTTAGGAAACCTATTCTTAAAGGCTGAATAGGGAAATTTTCCATATTTTTAAATGCCAAACTTTGCTACCTATTCCATTTCTCCAACGGATTGTTAATTTTTGAACTGAAGACGCCCCTGCGGGGACAATGATGTTTTCGGTCTTGGTCAGGCTGATATTCCTACACCTAAATGTTCGAGGGCGAACAGCAGTAATATTTATAAAAGCTCCCCCTTAAGAGGGCCTTCACTCCCTTTTCGGGCGTGAAGGTCTGTACTAAACAAGCTGTTCGCCTCTATTAGGTTACTCTCCTTCCCCTGAGCAGATTAGTCCTGGTTAGCCTACCTAGCTACAGAACTACCTAACCCTAGATAGGATATGAGCTATAATCACTACTTTACCTAATTCTAATAGTACTAGAAGGTGCTCACGGTTATTATAGGCTACCTCCTACAATCATGATGTGTTTTAGACCTAGCCTAGTGGTACATTCTATGATATTCCCTAGCCTAACCTATCCCTAACCCGACCGTAGCACCAACATAAGAGTTAATATTCTAACTAAATTACAACATGGTTTATGTTTAATACAATTAAAAATTTACTAGTTAATTCATGAGGGTTGCCTCATATGATAAATGGGTGCCTCACTGAGGTCTTAGGCCATGCGTGTCACGAGCATCGTGGCTCGTTTCACAATAGTTAAGATTACTGAAATTAGTTAGGCTACTTACATGATTACTGCGGCTCGGTGGTAAGTGGAAAGAACAAGGCTACTAAATTGATGTACCGTACTTTAAGGTGGCCTAGGCTAGGTACAAATAAAAGGAAGAGATCACACTGGCTACCTTCTCTGGGCAAGGGGCCAGGATCACTCTTAGATGTTAGGGCACTGTGCCGAGAGGGCACTAGTGCCAGGATGAGCGTATAGCTCGGCAACTACTGGGCTCTCTTCCGCCCCTTCTTCTTCTTCTTCGGGTTCCTCCAAGGCCTATCAGTAGCTGGCCTAGCAGGTGATGAAAGCACCGACTCCGGGGACAGGCCAGAAGGGCTAGCAGGCGCGAAGTCAGGGGCAACTGCAAAAGCTGCAGGAGGACTCCCTACTCCGGCTGCTGCGACAACCGGAGCGAGAGCGATCTCGACTTCTGCGTCCGAGGATGCCAGTTCCTGGTCTTCCAAGGAAGGGGTACCATTTCGATCCTCCAGGGGTTCATCCCCTGGAGTCAAATTTTGCAAAGAAGAATCTTGCAAAGAAGAAATTCGGGTGCTGGAGGCTCTCCAGTCGCGATGATCAACTGCATGGGGAATCCTAAATCTCCCGGAGGAGGATTCGCCTCATGATTTAGACCCGGCATAGGGGCCTTTTCCATTGGTAGCTCAACGTCCGTGGCGGACGGAGTCTGGCACTGCTCAGTGCTCGCAAGTGGCACTGGCAGCAGTTGAGGGTCAGGCATGCCTGACAAGGGGTCCGGAGGTGCAATACCTCGCGGACGACTTGTGGTTGGCTGCGGCAGAGATTCCTGCCCCAGCGGGAGATCGTAGCCTCTCGGTGAGTTTTGTTCGGGGGCGTCCGCTGGGCGTTGCTTGGTTGGGCAGCCCTCCCAATTTGTGGAGTGGTCTGCCCGCTTGCACGTCCTGCAGCGGTACTGCTCCTCCTGAATCTCTCTTCGCGGAGGGGAAGACCTCTTGGTGGGCCAGCCCTTCGCGATTGGAGAGGGCTAGGCCTGAAATAGTTTGGGTTGTGCGCCCTTCCGCGGACCACTTTGGTGGGCGGAAGGTGGAGGTTTGTCATTATTGAGAGTTTTAGATGGGGCCTCCGTGGAGGAGGTAACGTGGCTGCGGAGTGGCGTTGGTGACGGGCTTCCCAGAGAAGATCCCGACCCAACAAGAAGGCCACTCCGGGCCGAATTCCACCTACCACGCCAAGGCGGTGGGGTATCGTGCCCCAAGGTGTCATTAACCTGGAGTTGGACCGTGGGAACGGTAATGGTGTGGCCCTCTATCCACTTCATTTCCCACCGGGTTTCTTCGTCAACCATGGCACCGGCTGGCACTTGGGCCCCAGTGATCAGGCTAATGTCTGCCGCAGTGTCTACTGTGACCGGAAGGGTCACGGGCAGGCTAGTGCTCTGAAGAGGGGCCACCGAGATGAACTGGGTTTCCAGTCTCTCGGGGTAAAGGATCCGGTGCGGACCAGCAGCAGAAAATGAAGTGCTGATTAGGTTGACAAATTTGGTGGTGGGGACATGATGTGGACAGGCCGGAGATCCAGCATTGTAGTGGCTAGCAGCCCCACAGGATTTGCACGGGCCTTTTGGATGGGCTCGGTGGCCTGCAGTAACTGTTGGAGGAGAGGGCTGAGCGGATGAATCGGGAGCGGAGTTCTGGCTGGTAGGGTTAGGCTGCTTATTAGTGCCGAGTTTGTATCGGCACTCAGCTTCAGCGTGGCCCCCTTCTTGCAATAGTTGCACAGGGTCTTGCTAGGCAGTCCATTCTTGGGCGAGTGGAGTTCGAGAGGTAGGCCGGAGGGATGATTCGCTTCTGAGAGGTGCTATGCGACTGATTGAAAGTTTCCCACGAATCAGCCATGCGACAAGCTTCCATAAGTGTGGAGGGCTGTTTATCGTTAAGATATACGCAAGGGCCCTGGCACACATTGGAAAAGGTCTTCTAGCATGGTCCGATTGAAGAGATCCTCAAACGTCGTGCAGGCCAAGGAGTCGAACCAGCGCGCACCGGACTGGGTTTTGTGACATGCCCATTCCGTCCAAGACCAGCCGACTTCCTTGGCAAGACCTCGGAACCGTTGTCTCCATTTTTCTGGGGTTATCTCGCAGGCCTTTGTAATGACTCTACGAACTTCCGCCATGTTGCCTCTCTGGCTCTTTTCCAGTGAGCGAAGCGCTGCCTTGGCTTTTCCCTCCATATGCTTGGCTAGTATTAAGGCTCTCTCCGTCTCCGTGGTGCTGTAGTTATCGAAAAAGAGCCTCGATCTCCTCCAGCCATGCTTCTGGCTCGTCCTCAGTCCACTTGGGGACTAGGGAATTGATGCTCGAAATTGGAGCGTTTGATGCAGCAGGTGTAGGACTGGAGGCTTGATGGCTAGCCATAGCTTCGGCATTCTCCATTTTCGCTCTCTCAAGCTCGAGCTCCTTCTCCTTTAGGGCTAACTCAGTTTCCTTGCAGGCTAACTCATGCTGTCTCCTTCTTTCTTCTCTTTCCTCTTCATATTGCCTTTGCTCGGCTTCATACACCCTTCGTTCTTCTTCATACTTCCTCTGCTCGGCTTCATACTTCCTCTGCTCGAGTCTTTCTTCCTTCTCCCGCTTGGCCAAGTCGTCCACTTGCTCCTTAACCCAGGTGGTAAGTTCCGAGCGGTGAGACCTGCCGCCGTCCCCAGCCCCAGGAAGGTTTTATAATGCTCTGCTGCCATGGTTCTGGTGGGGAAGGGCGTCTAACCGGGTCGACTGGGCGTACTTGGGCAGCGAGGAAGTGTCTCTTCAATGACGTGGCACCCTTTCAAAAGGTGGCACTGTAGTTTGGGTGTGCCGTGTACAGGTCACACTGGTGGCACTCAGTATCCCTAGGCACTGGTGCAGGTTAGGTCCCAGAAGAACTTCTCTTCTGTGTTCCCTTTTGTTTTTTATTTTTCTATTCTTGCTTAGTGGCACTTATGGTGCCAATGTGTTCCTAGGGACCCTCTACTGGAGTCCAACTAGGCTATATGGGGGAAAGGCACTCTACACCCCTGCAGAGTGCAACAATCGAATGAGAGAGAAAGGGAAGGTAAAAGAGAGAGAGAGAGAGAGAGAGAGAGAGAGAGAAGTAAGCTATTCAAGTGATGACAGTGCTGCAAATTATTGGCACTGTGGAATAAAGTGAATTTGGTTTTTTTTTTTTTTTTTTTTTCTTTAAAGATCCTCGTGAGTGGCTGGTCCCAGTACCGGCCCCAGTGCTGGCCTTCTTCTTTTTCAGAGGGTGAAAACTACTGTTTGCTTCGGTCTGGATAGCAGGCCTCACTCGTGACCGACAGTTTATCACTGTATTGTAATTACTCTTAACTTGTCCTCATCTATTGTGGGACAGAGGTGTTTCTTTTATTTGGTTTATTGTATTCGAATTAATTAGCCTAGTGTCGGCCGTTCTTTCTTTGAAGAGGGTCACGTACACTTAGGTTAGGAATGCTTACTTGAATGACGAGAGAGAGAGAGAGAGAGAGAGAGAGAGAGAGAGAGAGAGAGAGAGAGATTTTCAATCAGCTAATTTCTTGCTGCTTGAGAACATGTAAACAAAGATTTTATACATGCACAATGGCATGGATCTTAATAAATGATATAGATGCGTCGTCTTGGCTTCCTTAGGGATTACTTTATTATCTTAATTTTCCTGGGAGCCGACGTCACAAAAGTTTATCGTAAAATTTTAAATTTTCTTTATATGATTTTTTATAGCAGGTATTCGTATAAGAACTTGTTATTATTCCTAACTAAGGCCTATCTTTCCTGCCTAAATTATCTTTTGTTTTTTTTTTTTTCTAGCTAAGATATTGGAGGTGGGTTCGCTACGAAAAGGAAAAAAGAAAATGACCCAAGAGTGGCTGGGAGCAGAGTCTGGTCACAACAGAGAATCACAATAACAAGGTCTTAAGATGGCGGAAAAGTCCCGTTAGGCCTAAATTTCAAAAACAACCTCTGGCGGTTAAGGAACACCAAAATGGCCGTTCCTCTCACAAACAGTTCGAACAATTTCAAAACAATCGCGAACACGGCGGAGGAATCCAAGATGGCGGGTATTTTCTTTTTCAAACAAATTCAAAAACAACAACGAAACAAATGCAGGTATCCAGATTTTACTTTAAATATACCAATCATGCATAGTGTTTTACGTTACGGATGGAAAACTAAATTACCAAACAACTTTGTCTTTTGTTATCGTATTCTCACCCGGACATTAAACAAAAGAATGAAAAGAGAAATTTAGCCTGCCTGCGTAAATTTACGTTGTTGAACGGTACCTTTATTGTAAAATTACTATTTCAGTTCGTTTGCTACTTCACTGACACGGTTTTTGAATGATTCCCGCTATATGCAAACAATAACGATCGGAATTGCCGACGCGATTTCTAAATTACTTTGTGTACATGAACTGGGCCCGCGATTCGGCCTTTGAATTCGTTACTTGAACGACTTGATTCACGATCCGAACACGGTAAAATGCCCTTGTCTTAAACGTTATAAATTATGACTCTCTCTCGAGTTTCGCACCCTTCTTACCTACAGCTAATTCTCACTACACTTGTTATTATAACTATTCTCTTTACTGCTTATTATTATGCCTCGTTCCTTGTTTGGAAGAATGAAATGGAGTTCGATATCTGACTTTTATTTTTTGGAATTAATGTAATTTAATTTCCTTTTCTCCAGATTCTTTCTCTAAAATGTACTTTAGATTCTACGCAAGGTCGCCAATGTTACGTGTGAGGGTCTTGGTTGATCATGTATTATTCAATTTACGTAATTTTTACGGCCCTGCAAACCAAGATTACACGTAACCTGCCACTTGAAGCCAAAAGTTAACCTCAAAGACAGTCGTTAATTAGCCAAAGGTCGCCAGTTAGGGTTATTAACCTTAACAAAGAATATTTGAGATGAATTTGATTTTAAACGCAACGGTTCCTCCCAAACATTCGGACCTTGAGGCATACAAAGCATCGAGATTTAACCTGATTTGCTTACCCTAAATCCTAGGTATTTTACTGGAATAATGGGGTTGAAGCTAACAATATAATAATTAGGCTTAATCTAGACTTCGTAAACACATATACCCTAAGTGGTGGCTGAAGGAAGAAAACAAAGAAAAAGTTGAAATACAGAAAAGTACTAGTCAAAGAATGGACGAAGCTTCAACAAAAAACGGACTTACCGTGAATGTCGAGCGTTCAGCTGCACCAACAAGGGACCTCTGGAGTCGTATTCTTTCTTGTCTTCCCAATTCACTAATTAAGATAACGTAGACAAAGTAATAAAAGAATCCAGAATATGTTGGCTCTCCACGCTCAGCAGTTTCTCTGAAGTTCCGTGACTGGCCTGGGTCAAACAGGCCTCACCCGAGGTGTCCGTTCCCGCCTGTTAGGGCTTATTCGCCAGAGACAGGTCCGACCTTGACAAAGGCATCAGAAAAAAAGGACGAATGCATAGAATAAGGCTTATAGGGAAATTTTCCTATAGGGTAAAAGGCCTAAATGCTACCTATCCTAGGTCTCCAATGACGTTAAGGTTTGAACTGAAGACTTTCCCTATATAGACGCGTCATTTTCCTAGGCGGTGATTGTTATTTTGAAATTATTTACAATCAAATGTTATGAGGCTTAACAGGAGTAATATTTATAAAACTAAATATATAGGCGATATATAGTAATATATATATATATATATATATATATATATATATATATATATATATATATATATATATATATATATATATATATTTATATATATATATATATATATATATATATATATATATATATATATATATATATATATATATATATATATATATATATATATATATATATATATATATATTTCTAAAAAATCACAATATATATATATATATATATTATATATATATATATATATAAATATATATAAATTTGCATATGCACACCGTATTTATATATAAATATATGATAAAAATATATTATAATTACAAAAATTTTTTATATATTTCTCATATCATTTTAGGTCTTGTCAAGCTATCAGTAAATTTTATCAATTATAATGTATATATCTAACATCTTGGTAATATCATTATCATTTAGGCATAAATATAGGTTAGTATCTGAATGGGTCAGAATATATATATATATAATATGAGTATAAAAGATAATATTTACTATAGTTATGTAATACTTATCTCTCAAAATATAAAACTTTGTCATGAATAAGCTGTTTATAGTTCTTTAAGTCGTTTATCTTGATAAATCTTTATATCTACTGTATATCGTTTATTTTAATAAGTAGCTCCCCCATATATACATCGTTTATTGTGATACATCCAATTCCTTCCATTTATAATTTATTATGATAAATCCATCCCTCCTAATTGACTTATTGCAATATGATATAATACATAGTATATATATATATAAATATGTCTCTATATAAATAATATGTTTGTCATTTAGAGTATGATGAACGGAAATATATATATATGTAATATATATATATATGTGCATCTAATTTATGAGCATTATAATATATTTATCATAGGGTTAGCTTATTCATAAAAGAGCGTGGACATTTCAACCATTCTAAAGGTAGATAGATAATATACAATAAAGATATAAAAATATAGTAATATATATTCTTAATATATCAAAGTTATATTTTTATATTTATTCATATATATTTTTTCAAAAATTGCAAGAATTATGATTAAAGCTATTTGCTTTTCATTACACTGTATCAGAGATTCATGAAAGTTAAGACGAAGTCCCATATATTTATACAGAAGAAAACCCTGTATTACATGTATGCGTATAAAGTATTTAAGACAAAGTCCATCCAGCTGAAAAAATAAACTGACATGTAACAGCCTTCGTCTTATTACATGCGTATACAATTACAAATTGTCTGGTTGAAAGCGGAATCATAGAATAATATATATATACAAATTATGTTGTGAAGTTCATGTGTGAAAAATGTGTGTGAGTGGAGCAAGTTTGAGGTCTTTTAATAATTAAAAGGCATTCCAAATTCTTTCAGTAAATTCCTAAATGTGTGGTAATTATTTCTCTTTTTAATGGAAGAACGGCTCATGTTTTTATATACTGAATGGACTTCTATAAAATAAATTTAAGCATTTCACAACTTTGACCAGAGCTTTTGATTGATGTATGTTTCTCATGCCAGATGCATAACACGTTAAGTAGTCTTAAATACAGTGTTTTGTATATTCTTTGAAAATCCTGAAACTGTCGGTTTAGACTGACTAGGTAAAATTATGCGCTAAAAAATTATTGTTCAATTATTATTATTATTATATCTTATTATTATATATACGGGTTATTAAATATATTAGACTGTTATAACAGCAATGATTATCTGACCGATATCATGAAACTGGTAAAATTTGTTTTTATTATTTATATCGTAGCCTTTAATGGAATATTATGAAAACGGAAGAGGATTTTTCAAAAATTTAGTTGATTGTACAGTCCCTACCCCAGATGAAGTTCTTATGGAAAAAACTTTTCAAATACATTTTTGGATTGCTAATAACCGGAGAAACTAAGCCTTGACAGCTTAAAATAAGTTCAACATTCCTAGATTTTCTTTGAGAACTGAACAGAGTGGTATAGACATTCATATAATTTTTCATTTGTTGAGATCTGCTTTAACTGGTCACAGAACAATTTGTAACCGCTGTTGAAATATTTGTGACTATTTATTTTCTGATTCCTTTGAATGTCTTTTTTAATGAAGAGAAAATTTTATTATTTATTGAGCCAAATTTAATTTAACTGGGTCTTATTCTTTCCAGTGCTTCCTTACTGTCATTAAATAATTACATAAATATGTGACAAGGTTTGAAACCTGGAAAGAAGGCAGACTGATTAATGGTACTTTTAAATTTACATTTTACGCTTTTAGAATTTCTTATCTAAAAAAGGGAGTTCATAAGACATTTTATTTTTACATTTTTTTGCTATAAATGTGCTAATATTTTTAATAAGTAAAACAAATTTGTTCCAATATTTATAAAAAAACTTCGATGTGACAAAATTTTGTCAACTTGTTTTTCCTGAACGGTAAAGACAATTTTTCTTTCTTCCAATAAAACCCATTTTGAGAAATGTTATGACAAAGGTACGTACAATTTTCACTTTTATTAAATCATGCAAAAAGGTAAAGTTACTTGTGTTAAGCAATATGCAAATACTTTAATGTATTTGAAGGTAAGACGTCATCACTTATGCAACCTTTAATTTTTTAGAGAGTTGTGAAACAAGATTTTTGATTTAGAAAAAAATCAAAAAATCTTGATTTTGAATACAATATATATGAATATTATATATATATATATATATATATATATATATATATATATATATATATATATATTTATATAGTGATATATATACAATATATGCTATATATATCATTGTATATAAATTGGCTATATATATATAGACAAATACAAACGGTCAACATATATAATATTTTCAGGGGTATGGATATCGTCATATATTTTGACTATGATTACCTCCAGGATTTTTTTTAGATTGATATGGAGTCAACCGTCCCGTATGGGCTTAGGCGACTGGTTAGTGAGGACTCAGGAAAACAGGGACAGTTTAAACCCAGTGTATTTTTTTGACTTATTATATGAAAATATTCCCTTCTTCTTAACATATATGAAAATATATTATTTCCGAGGTAGAGTGAATTGGATCTTATTAAAGGACGTTTGTAGCTTTCTGATGATTTTGAATATATGTATGATGATAAATAGTATATATATATATATATATATGCCATGCATATTATATAAATCAATATATGGATATATATGGATATCGTCTCCAAATGCAAAACACCTATATATATATGAGTTGATAAAGGCGATATGAATTATATGCAAAGATATTGTGGCCGACTATCTAGTGCGTCCCTGTAGTCCTGACATATGAGTCGCTGGTTGCAGCCACGGGATGGTGGACTTATTATCAATAAATATATTTATGTAAATATATATGAAAATATATTATTTATTTATATATAAATATATATATATATATATATATATGTATGATTATATATATATATATATATATATATATAGTCATATATATATATATATATATATATATATATATATATATATATATATATATATATATATATATATATATATATATATATATTATATATATATAATATATTATATATATATATATAAACATATATATATATATATTTATATATATATATATATATATAAACAGTATATAGATATATTCACTTAGCTAAATTTTATAGTGTTATGGTTTTAGTATATATGTCCAAATTATGTGTCATATATTTAATTGAATTTCAAGTCAATGAGTGCAATTGTCTCATGACCACTCGCAAAACATTGCAATAGTTTTTGATAATAATAAGTACCTTTCAATTTATGTCGTTGGGATAATGTTTTCTTTTAATATATTTGATATATGGATAGACAGATTGCTACTGAATATATTATTCAGAAGATGAAAAGTTTCATATGGAAAAATGTCATTGGAATTAAAGGTTTCAAATACAATATGGTGTTCGTTTAAAATTTTATGCTTTGGTTAAAGTCAATACAAAAGAAGCAGATCTTGTTCTTAAAAAAGAGAAATTAAACTATAAAATATTGAATAGATAAAAATGAATTAAAATGAAAGAAATATGGTATTAGGTAGTAATTTTTTCCCATCTTTGCTTGAACTTTGAAATTCCAATTGAATTGATATCCTCTGATTGGCTGTTCCACAGTTCAACTGTGTAAAGAATATTTCTTATTTCTAAAAAAAAGTTAAATATACCTTAGTTAACCAGACCACTGAGCTGATTAACAGCTTTCCTAGGGCTGGCCTGAAGGATTAGATTTTATTGGCTAAGAACCAGTTGGTTTACCAACGTTTTGGGACCTACAGTTTATTGTGGAATCCGAACCACATTAGAGCGAGAGTGAATTTCTATCACCAGAAATAAATTCTCTTATTCTTCATTGGCTGGTCAGAGAAAGAACTGCAGCCAGCAGAGTGCTAGCTGAGAACGGAACCCACTAGGCCCAACCAGGAAACGAGGAATTTTCTGAGAAATTTGAGGAACTCTGGAACTGGGAAAAGTTATGACAAATTTGAGGAACTTTGGAACTGAGAGTTGACTTTGACCATTTTGGCCCAGCATTGGCCGCCACAGAATTAGAGGAATTTATTTCTACTGATAGAAATTCATTTTCCTATCATAATGTGGTTCGGATTCCACAATAGCTGAACAGGTCCCATTTAAAGTGGTAGTAGGTTCTTTTATCCCGATAATCTGAACTTTGGAACCTAGGAGAGCTGTTAACCAGCATCAGTGGTCTGACTTCCCTTTATCCCTAACTGCACATGTGCAAAAAAGAGAATTTAGTCCTGTACAAAATGATTAAGTGATTTGTCCTTTTATCCAAATATTTTTCTGCACCTCCTTGACTGTCTATCCATTTTCTTCCATCCCAGAAACTTTATTCTGACTCACTTTTATCCAGGTATTACTTTTCAGACTGTCCATTTATCAAGATACTACTGTGGTGACTGCTCTCATTTATCCAGGAATTACTCAATGGTGACTGTCCTTTTATCCAGGTATGTCTTATTTCCCATTTATCCAAACGTTACTGTGCAATTGACTGTCACTTTTTATCCAGGTATTACTGTAGTGACTGTCCCATTTTATCCAGTTATTACTGTGGTGACTGTCTCATTTATCCAGATGTTACTAAGGTGACTGTCCCTTTTGTTGGTCTGCTGACTTCCCATTTATCCAGGTATTACTAGAAAGACTTTCCCATTTATCCAGGCATTATTACTTTGCTGACTGTCCCTTTATCCAGGTACTACTTGTTACTGATTTATCCAGGAAATTACTGTGCTGAACTCTTCCATTTATCCAGGTGTTACTGTTCTTTCAGTCCCTTTTACCCAGATATTACTGTTCTGACTGTCTCTTTTATCCAGACATTACTGTGGTGACTGTCCCTTCTATCCAGGTATTACTGTGGTGAATGTCCCATTTATAAATTAATACTGTGCTACATACATCCCTTTTATCCAAGTATTGCTGCAGTGATCCTTTTATCCAAGTATTACTGTGGTGACTGTCCATTTTATCCAGTCATTACTGTGGTGACTGCCCCCCACGCATTACTGTGGTAAGTGCTCCATTTATCCACACATTGCTGTTTTGTCTGTCCCTTTTATCATGTATTACTGTTCTGACTGCCCCTTTTATCCCGGTATTACTGTGGTGACTGTCCATTTTATCTAGATATTACTGTGGTGGCTGTCCCATCTATCCAGGTATTACTGTGCTGACTATCCCTTTTATCCAGGTGATATGACTGTGGTGACTGTCCTATTTATCCAGGTATTACTGTACTATCTGTCATTTTATCCAAAGATTACTGTCCTGACTGTCTTTTTTACCGAGGCATTACCATGGCGATGGTAAATTTTTTCCAGGTATTACTGTGGTGACTGTCTATTTTATCCAGACATTACTGTGGTGATTGTCCCCCAGGTATTACTGTGCTGACTGTCCCTTTAATCCAGGTATTACTTGCTGATTGCCCCATTTTATTCATGTATCAGGAAGTTGACTGTCCATTTTATCCAGATATTTCTGTGGTAACTGTTCAGTAACACCTCCCCTGTAAACCTAAAGACATCCCTTCACTTAATTGAAACACCCCCACTAATCTCTTAATCCAACCACTAAACCTAAACACACGTCCACTAAACCTAAACAGACACACTCACTAACCTAAACACACGCCTACTAAACCTAAACAGATACCCCACTAAACCTAAACACAAACTTAATACAGAATTATTTATTATAGGAAAGACAAGCATAAACCCATAGAGTTTATTTACCACATAAGTTAAAAAGAGAAGGGTGACAGGGGGGGGAAGGGCAAGGGCAAGGTGTTACGGATTTGAAACCTATCCTATTACCCAAGTTGGGTCAAATGATGGCCACATGCCAAATTTTGTCTAGATCAGTCAAATGATTACCTACATCAAGAGTTGGGGGTAAGAGGGAAGGGGAAGGAAAAGGACTGGGAAGTGGGCAAGTGAGGTATGAGTTTTCCCACCTGATTATCTAAGTTGGGTCAAATTATGGCCACATACCAAATTTTGTGTAGAGTTAATAAAGAGACGTTACCATTTGTCACGTTCCCAGGGAAGGGTGCAGGGATGGGGAAAAGGAAGGGAAAGTGGTTATGGGTTTGAAACCCAATTATTATCTGCCAAAGTTGGCTCAAATGATGGCACATTTGCCAAGTTTTGTTCAGATCGGTTCCTTCATTCTAAGCCATGTTACAAAGGGAAGGGGGAAGGTGGATGGGAAGAGGAAGGGGAATAGGTGTGTGTGTTGAAACCTGCTGCCTATTATCTGAGAAAGATCTGACTTACATTAGAAATTTTGTCTAGATCAGCCTTATGCAGTTAAACATGTTACAAAGGGAAGGAAGGAAGGGAAGGAATTTAATGGGTTTGAAATCTATTGTATTATCTAAGTAGAGTGAAATGATGGCCACAAGCTAAATTTTCTCCAGATTGGAACAAGTGGTTTTACATAAGTTCCAAAGGGAACGGGATAAAATAAAATGGGGAAGTGAGTATTTTGTTTTGAAACCTACCCTATTATCAAATTTTGTAAATGATGACCAAATGCCAAATTTTGTCTAGGTCGGTCGGGCAGTTACCACATAAGTTACAAAGGAAGGGTGAAGGGGGAAGATAAATGGGCACAGGTTTGAAAGTACCCTATTATCTAAGTTGTGTCAAATGATGGCCATATTAGATTTTTGTATAGTATTTGCAAGCTGCTAACACACAAGTTACAAAGGGAAGGGGGAAGGGAGATGGGGAAGGGGTGAGAGTTTGAAACCTACCCTATTATCTAAGTTGGGACGAATGATTGCTACATGCCAAATTGTGTCTAGACTGGTCAATTGTTTATCACATAAACTATTTAAAAGGAAGGGGAAGGGGAAGGTTTCAAGATTTGAACCCTACCATATTACCTATGTTGGTCAAATGATGGCCACATGCCAAATTTTGTCTAGATAAGTCAAGCACTTACCACTTAAGTTACAAAGGGAAGGGGGAAGGGGAAGGGGATGAGGTGGAAGGGGAAGGGAAGGGGCCACAAGATTGAAACCTACCCTATTACCTAAGTTGGGTCAAATGATGTCCATGTAACCTATTTTGTCTAGATCAGTCCAGTGATTACCACATAAGTTACAAAGGGAAGGGGAAGGGATGGGGAAGGGGAAGGGGAGAGGAGTACGGGTTTGAAACCCTACCCTTTTTATCTTAAATGATGAGGCACTTCCCAAATTTTTGTCTAGATCAGTCATGTGGTCGGATTTCTTTCGACAGGGTACAACTAATAACAGCAAACACACGTACAAACATTCACTTTTATATATAAGATTGTTCTGCTGTTCAGCGAATCTAGTTTCTTTGGCAGATAAAGGTGATCAGGGATCAGTTGTGAAAGTGAAAGATCTCTGTTGAAATACAACTTATGAAAAAGGGACAAACAAGAGACCATCTGCTGATGGTCCAAGTCGAAACTGCTACAATTATGAAACAGAAACCTACCAAAATGAACCACTCTAAGAGAGATAAATCTCTCTCTGAAACAGACATCCACACCAAAGAACAGTATTCTTATGAAGAAAGCACAAGTGAACTAAAACAGGTTGCATTGATTTTTATTTTTATAAATATATGACTGGCCTTGCAAACAATAAATATATATTAATCCATTAGATGATTCAATTCAAAAAGTTATATTTGAGTCAAAGTTACAATAGCAGCTTCAAACTCACAGAAAGTTCCATCCGTGATATTTGCTAATCAATAATGTTTTTGTTTTATTTTCAGAAATCTGGTCCATGTCCAGATTGATGCTTCATTTCTCATATGTAAGTTACTACACCCACAAGTGTTGAGTCAAAAGTTCACACATTAAAAATAACAGTGTACCAAGAGAAACTCCAGACAAAATAGGCCTTCGTTCTAAAAATCCCATCATGCCTACCTGTAAGAAAAAGTTCAAACATATCCACCTAAATTATGAAGAAGGGATTTAATAAACTGAGGCTCACACTCAAAATGGGTAAGGGAATCTGTATGATATTTGCTAATATATATATATATATATTATATATATATATATATATATATATATTGAGTTCAATAATGTTTTTGTTTTATATAATCAGCCTCATACCCACGAAGGAATTTTTAGTTGATAATAAGTTACCGTCGTCCACAAGAAGGACAAGAACCATTCACTGATCTGGTCCATGTCCCCACTCGAACTGAGGTGTTTGTATTTGAGGGCAGCTGATGACCGTGTAGTGCGTTTGTCGCATTTCTCATGATTCATATAACAATCCAGTAGCTACAAACGTTATCCATGTGAAGAAGGAGATTTTTTTAGTTGACTACACCCAAGGACAAGTGTTGCATCATCGGCACTTAACAATCTTGTTTTCCAGGCCAGCAACCATATCACTGTGTATTCGAAATATTAAAAATGAACGAAATCAATACCAAGAACACAACCCTGTGAAAACTACAGACAAAAAAATAGGCCTTGAATTCTACGTGATAGATGGGAAAGATCCCATCCACAGCAAATCGCTGCTGCCTACTGGTTTGTAATGGAAACGAAGTATTATCAACTGAAAAAATCCCCAAAATCATCCACCCCAATATAAATTATGAAGTTTATAAATAAGTACTTGTGATTTACTAAACTGCAAAACACCTGAGTTCGACTAAAAATCTTTTTACTTGCTGGCCTACACTCAAAACCCTGGCAAGGTTCCTTTTGCAAATGGTAAGCCTAAATGAGCATTGCAGGTACCTAACTGATAGGTATATATATATACATATATATATATATATATATATATATATATATATATATATATATATATATATATATATATATATATATATATATATATATATATATATATATATATATATATATATATATATATATATATATATATATATATATATATACATACAAATATATATATATATATATATATATATATATATATATATATATATATATATATATATATATATATATATATATATATATATATATATATATATATATACATATATATATGTATGTATATATATATATCCACTTTATATATATATATATATATATATATAAACCCTCATGGTAAAACTCAGGAAAATAACTAAAACCAGGAAAATAACACCAGAACAGGAGCTCCCTTAGGTTGCTTCCTAGTAATTGAATTTTACCCAGTAAATTAATCAGGGTCAGTACCTTCCCTCGCTAAGCCTCCTCAGAGCACTTAACTTAATCTCTTGTTGACTTGTATTGGCCAAGAATGCTTTCCACACACAGAAACCTGCCATTCTTGCCAGCCACATGAAGGGCTAAAGCAAGATCTAGTGGGATTCATCCACGACATGCAGGACACCTGAATTGCTTGGGGCGATGGACGCTGGCAGGAATCTGACTTCTCATAAGGACGACCCCGGAACAACGAAACCGCTGAATTGAGAACAGACTAGTGACTGGTCCAGCACCACACTGCCGAGATAACCTCACCCTCAAGCCAAAGCTCACCCTTTGTCTGATCCATCTCTTGCCATCCCAAGTGCAACCTTAATGTGTCTTGTATAGATGTCCACTCAACTGAGAGCCCGTTATTCTACAACCGAGGATCTTTGCTTAAGGAACTAAGGTACTATGCAGTGAAAGTGTTTGGTCAGTTATCTCATAGTTTATTTCATTTTCCACTTCCCCTTGCATTGTACTACACCTTGACCCTTGTAGGAAATCAGTCATCAGTGTTAAAGAATAAGTAACTGATCTTATGTGATTTCAATTCCTCAAGCCTTTGGCAATTTCTGTTGTAATAATTGACTGTGTGTAGGCTCACCCATTGATCGTGACCCTTTCTCATGCATTACAGAATGGGTGTGTGTGATTCACAATAGAAACCATCTGTCATCTTCTGTGCCCTAAGTCCTTCAATCAAGTCCTTCCTGGTTGTAAATTAAGCATAATTTAACCCTGCATTGAGTAGCACTCTTTATTTATCTACTGTCTAATATTAACCTGAAAGTGCCAAGAGACTAGCATAAATGGCTCCTGGTAATTTACTCTTCTGAATCCTGTAAATACATGTAATTGATTCAGACCCAGAATTTCTCTCCTGAGACCTTCCCCTAGCTGAAATATCCTTTAACATAATTTTTAATTCTCCTTGTTAGATGCAGTAAAGCCAAGGTAAGAGTAAAGATACCCAACAATTATAAAAGTGGCGAACTAGCAATCGGATCTATTCTTTCAATCCCTATTAGCTTTGCAACAATGCAGCAAGATTAGTCAAGTTCTTGTATATATGCTAAGCTGTGAGCTGTAGGATAGAAACTAATCCTTAGCATAAATTCATTTACATTCTATGGGCATACAGTTGGACAGAGGTTATACAGTGTAAGTATTCATTTTTATTATTTAATATTTAAAATCCGTGACTAGGAACTCTTAAATCCCAGAATTTATACTGCATGCATTCATGAGAGCTGACTGAGCCTCAAAGAAAGGAATTTCATTCATCCTGCTCAGTTAAGTAATTCGTCAGAACTGTTGCTACTGCGCATTGGCAAATTGCATGATTTAGCTAATCAGGAATTAGCTAGGACGTGAATTAGTGAAAGTGATACACAGAGGAAAGTGCGCAGTTTCTCTCTATTCACACAGTGAAATTTGTAAATTCACGTAGTTAGGACAGTGATATCTGGCAACCTTCGCCATTATCAAGGCAACCATAGTTGGTTTTAGGGGGGAAGTGGTATCGCTCTTTGTCCCACCACTGCATTTCGTCACCACCTGTCTATCACTTGTAGGAATTAACATTATAATTTTAAAACCTAGTCACTGCAAATTCATCATTTGTGTATCATTTCATCCATAACAGAGTCATGATTCATTTTGTATCTTGTAAACAGAGCGGTGAGCAGCCGTTTACCTGTTCTGTTGTGACAATGCGAGTATCTCACTCGCCCGCTGGCCTCTGTTTGTTTTGGTCTGCGAGAAGTATTCTCACCACTCACTCACCAGTGTAACTGTCATTCTATGAACTGCATTTTTAAGGAATCTGTCAGCTGTTAGTAGCCATTCTAGAGCTTTAGTGTATTCCATTCTCACACACGCACAATCACCATTTTAACTTCATTGAGGTCACATGCAAGCTAATTTTATTACATAACTGCCAATGATTTATGATAGTAGAATAATTACATTTTACTGAACATGGTAATTCTTTGATAAGAATCCACTTTGTAACAAGCATAATCATTTCTTCAGGTTACCTCCTTCAAGTTGGAGATAGGACTTTGAATTCTTAATTAGATACCATTACCAGGGTATATTTTCATTTGTGAACTTTGCTTTGTTTAAAATCTATTGCCTTACAACTTGCTTCATGCAAGAGCAAACCAATTTCATGAATGTAAGATACTTAAAGAACTGGAAGTTAATCTGCTCACAAACATTGTGCAATATTCTAGCAAACCCATTAATGCTTACATTCCATTCACTTTACACTCATGCGTTTTAACTTTACTCGAGTCCGCTCTCCCGAGTGCCATAAATCCAGTCATTGAGCTCACTCACCACCTGCGTACCATTTTTGCTGTGTCTTACCAGTTCTTTGGAACCATATAACCAATTATCATTCTTTGAAACAAATTACCATTCGTCAGAACAAAATACCATTCTTTGGAACAAACCAGAACTGTTCCCTTGAAAAAAACCTAACAAAGTTTGCACTTTAACTGGTCCTGTCCATGTGCAGACACACCCACCATTCTTTAAACAACCAAACTTGTTCTTTGGAACTGCACCTCTGCCTATGGCAAATGAGCAATTGTTGTATGCATGTTAACTACCTCTCACTTCACATGCCTCGCACAAGTTTTGTGTATTCCACCTAACTTACCCTGTGACCTCACCACACATTGTTTGCTGCTCCAAGGCTATGACATTTACATAACTTGGGCCGTGTTATCACATATTAACACCTTGAGTGTTCTCATCAGTGTGTTTATTGAATAACTGGGTTAGTGGATTCACCCCACCTTGAGTGCCTACAGATTTTGTGCTTCTAGCCAATTTTGCAACGTGTTTCCATGCCCATCCATGCCGTGAGTGCCACATATCTGGCCCTCCAGACCCCTGGCAACTTAAGTGCCACACTACTACTGTGTATCATAACACAACCTGCACCTCTGCCTCTCGGTAGCGAGTGCCAGCAGCATATCCTTCAACTTACTTGCACTTCAGTTAACCCCATTGGGACGTCGAGGGCCACCTACTCACTGCAAGGAACACCCCTAGTGCCACCCATTTCATTAGGGAGCACTGTAGTATTCATAGGCCATCGCCCAAATTACTGCAATTAGTATTAGTCCCAGTGCCATCCATTTCCGCCCTTCTGACCCATCAATTAGTTCTCCGGAACGATTTCACATTTAGTGCCAGAGCCACCTTACCTAAGGGGCACTCCCATTACTGAGTAGCCCACCACAGGTACTCTCTCATTTATGAGTGGGGCCACCCATTGGCCCACACCATAGCATAACCACACCCTGCCAAAGTAGAGTGCCATTTCCATTCCATGTAATTGCTTGCACTGGCAACAGCCTACCTACTTTACACCTAGCCTGGAACTTTAAGCCCACACCACTGCAGCAACATGTCTGCCGACAACTACAGAGCCTTCCTGGAATCGTGAAAGGGTTGGGTTAAACCAGGGGGCGGGAGTAACTGAATATGTGGGTCCAAGAACAGGTAGTTGGTAGTTGCTGCTAACAAGGAAAGAGAGGAGAGGAGGCAGCTGCAGAAATAGAGAAGAGCAAAGCAGGGAGCAGCAATTTGAAAGTCATTGAGAAGAAGAGGGAGGAGCAAGCAGAGAAGCAACGACAGTTCAAGCTAGCCATGGCCTAGGGAAAAGAGCCCTCGCTGATTGGAGAGACAGCAGAGAGAAGACGAAAGGAAGTATGAAGAAGCCAAGGCAGAGATAGAAAGACAAGAAAGGGAAGTAGAAAGACAAGGACAGGAAAACCAGTACAACCATGACCTAACTCCTGAAAGATTCTGCCAGGAGAGCGCCATGGCACTAGCCCAACATAGGGCCGAACATCCCAGTCCGGCCATTCCCAACTCCACCCTTGACAACATAAGCTCGCTGGTCCCAAAGTGGAACGGTGCAAAACCTGAGGCCTGGGTCAAACAAATGGAGTGTATCTTCAGTGATTTCGAGCCTACCACAACAGAAATCTCCTTGATTCTTGCCAAACACATGGGCAGCAAGGGCCTGATCACTTTCCGCTCGTTATCCAGTGGTAATAAGCGGGACCTCAAAGAAGTCAGGAAGGCCATCATCAAGGCCTACAAAATTACCCATGAATGCTAGAGACACCGTTGGCACAGCTTCCCAAAAGAAGTAGGCTATACTTGGGCAGGCTGAGCCTACCGCAAGACCCAGAAGACAGAAGCCCTCAAAATCAAAACTTTCTAGCATGCTGTTGAAGACTTCTATTATGCTCCAAGTTCTCTAGCCAAAAACCTATGTGAGACACTTCCCAAAACCCTTGATGAGTGCTGCCTCTTAGCAGATGATTGGGACACTTTTCGTCCTTCCACCAGTTCCCTGGATCGTAAGATCATCAACAAGTCACACCTCATTGCAAGCCCACCCAAGGAATGGGCCCTCTTCTAAAACTCCTATTTGCACTCATTGCAAAAGGAAGGTGCACTTGGAATCCCAGTGCAAATGTAAAGGGGGAGCCACTACAACACCTCCCGCTGATTAATCCAACCAACGTTGTCCAGCTACCTCAGCTCCTAAAAAGGATTTCAGCAAAACCTGTTGCATTGCCTGCCAGTTCTATGGGCACTCAGTCCTCTGAAAGCATTGCCCTAGCAAAGCAGCTACACCCGCCATTGCACTGGCAGCTACCAATCCTTCTTAGGCCCTCCAGCTGAGGGTCCAATATTTGTGGTGCCTCCTCAAGGTTGCTATCCAGCACGCCAGGTCAAAGCATTTTAAGACACTAGTGTGCATATCTCCCTGATACAAGAAGACAAAGTCCCTTATGTGTCTAAAGTTGAGAACCATAAGCTCATAACCATCAAGAGTATCAACCATGTAAAATTGATTTTCCCAACCGCTCGGGTGAGGGTCACCCAGCCCCATAGAACTAAGATCTGCACACTTGCAGTAGCCAAATACCTTCCTGGAGGCTATGACCTCCTCCTGGGACAGGCCTCTCTGTCCCCACCTAACTCAAGATGGCCCAGGGGTACTGACCCCTCACAGTCTACATCAGGTGCAAATAGTCCTCATAGACCTGCCTCAGAACCACTGCCAGTGCCACCCGAGAGCCCTGAGCAGTGCCAGGTTCCATCCATCCTGATCATTGATACCTTACAAAATTTAATTCCTATGTCAGGCCCTGCCTTAGTGCCAGCACCAGAGCACGCCATAGATCTCCCTTCAGGAGATCCCAAACTTATCCTCAAATTCCCTGGCAGTACCACTTGAGCACCCTGAGCACTGCCACACTCCATCCATCCTGAACGTTGAGCCAGATTCCAAATTTAATTCCTGTGGCTGGTCCAGCCTTAGTGCCAGTGCCAGAGCACACCAGAGATCTCCCTTCAGGCAATCCCAGACCAGCCCACCTCTCCTCGGACGGCTTGGACCCCACTACCAGTGTCAGTAAGAGAGCCAACCCGAAGTTCACTAGGGTCCCTTCTGGAGTCCACTGACCTCAGCGGAAGCTCACCCCCTGGCGTTGCCTCGCAACCCATGCCTGAGTTGGCCATTGTAACCTGCAAACTTTGCACACCCACAAAGACTTCTTCCTCTCTTTCCCAGTCTTCAGAAGATGAGATTCTGATGGCAAATTTTCCATATCTCAGCTGGTTGCAGAGCTCAAGGAACTGCAGCGGCAGATGGTAGAAATTGTTAGCACCACCCCTGCTTCAGGTGTTGTGGCAGCTGGAACAGGTGGCATTCCAGCACCTCCCTCAGACTCAGTTTCACCAATTCCTCCTACAACGTCAAACCATCCACATAAAAGAGGTTCAAGGAAGAAAGGTCAGAGGCGTAGAAAGTCCAGGTAGCCTACAAGAGACACCGAGCTCTCCTGGCACTCATGCCCATCTGGCACATGTCCCACTTTAATTGAGTGTCTTGGCACCAACCAGAGTGGGATGTTAGGTTACTCCCTTACTCTCACTCTC
>NC_089796.1:33974163-33984163 GCF_040412425.1 Macrobrachium rosenbergii | reverse complement strand
CTGCACAATTTCTGCATCAAAGCTCTCAAAGTCACAGTCAGTTACACATTCATGCCAAAGTTTCTGCCACACAGAATTTAATGTGCTATACGTGGCCACATTCCATGGATTCTCGATGAGGGTTATGCAGTGAAAAATATTAAAGTGCTTCTTCCAAAATTCTTTCAACGTTATTTTTGTATCCTCACTCACACGGAAGCATCTAGTGAAGAGCGCCTTTGTGTATAATTTCTTGAAATTATAAATGACTTATTGGTCCATGTGCTGCAGAATAGGGATCATGTTTGGTGAGAGGAGCTTGACCTGTATGAAGTCATGTTCAATGCCGTCAGCCAAGTAGGGACGGTGTGCTGGTGCATTATCAATGACCTGAAGACACCGCTGGGGCAGTTTGTTCTGGCTTAGGTACTGACTTCACTGTGGGTGCGATCACTTTGTCCAGCCACTCTATAAACAGGTTCCGTGTCATCTATGACTTTTTATTGGCCCTCCACACTACTGGCAGTCTGGCCTCATTCACGTTGTGCTGCTTAAAGGCACAGGAGTTGTTTGAATGATAGACAAGTAGCGGTTTTGGTTTCAAATTGCCACTTGCGTTCACACACAACAAAAGCGTAGGTCTGTCCTCCATGGGCTTGTGGCATCCTCTTCCTGGGAATGAACGTCCTATCAGCACCTTCCTCCAGAAGTGGCCCATTTCATTGCAATTGAAAACTTGTTGCAGGATGTGTCCTTCTGCCTCTACGTACTCAGCAAACTCAGTCACGTATGCCTTGGCTGCAGCCTTGTTCACGCTTGCAGCCTCACCATGTAAGCGTGGTGAGGCTGCAAGCATGGACAAGGCTGCTGCAAGGTGAGGCTGCAAGCATGGACTGCCAACAAGGCTGCTGCCGAGATGTACGTGACTAAGTTTGCAGTCACGTACATCTCAGCAGCAGCCTTGTCCATGCTGGCAGCCTCACCACGATGTTAATAGTAAGGCTGCAAACGTGGACAAGGCTGCTGCCAGACATACATGACAGCAAACTCAGTCATGTACATCTTGGCAGCAGCCTTGTCCACGCTTGCAGCCTCACCATGCCTCAGTATTTACAATGAATGTCATTTCTCCTCCTGAATTTGTCGAACCAGCTTTATTAACCTTAAATCCCAGATGTAACACTAGTAGAAGAGTTTCTTTAGCAAACTCTGATAAAATTGCCGAGCTTTCTAGCAGATGATCGGCTCATTGATTCTAATAACTGCCATCTGTTTTGCATTTACCAAATGAATCAAACATTTTTTTATACATCTTCGAGCACTTGGGATCTCATCTTATTAAGTACAGTCTTGCCTATTTGCAACATTAACCTCTTTAATGCCCTTGTTTTCAAAATTGTCCAAAATCTTCGACTTGGCCATCTTGTAGTCACGTGTGAGGTCAGCCATTTTGTGAATACCATGCTCATACTTTCTATAATTTCTTTCTTTATTTCAGTGGTTATCTTCTCATGCACCTTCTTCTCACCATCACTCTTCACTTTCTTTGGGGTCCTTATGAAAAAAAAACAACTACACACGTGAAAAAGGGGGGGACCAAAGAGTTTTAAGCAATTAATGCGATGTCTATTCAAGCCCAAAATCAAAAACAGGCTATTGTGGGTGGATTAGAATTGCATGGGAGGTGAGTTGGAGATGTATGTGCATTATCATACAATAACAAGATGGCAGCCTCCATAGTAAATAAAGCTCAGATGCCCACGTAAGATGAGCAGCCCACATTTTTAAACTGCTTGTATTTAAAAAAATGAGTTCATGAATCAAGCTGCATTTTATATATATTTATGCTTATGAATCAATTTGTTCGTGGGTAAATGTGTTTGTGAATCAATGTACTACTGTGTGTGTATATATACATATATATATATATATATATATATATATATATATATATATATATATATATATATATATATATATATATATTAATATATATATAATATATATATATATATATATATATATATATATATATATATATATATATATATATATATATAATATATATTATATATATATATATATATATATATATATATATATATATATATATATATATATATATATATATATACATATATATTTATATATATATATATATATATATATATATATATATATATATATATATATATATATATATATATTTATATATATATATATTTATATATATATATATATATATATATATATATATATATATATATATATATATATATATATATATATATATATATATATATATATATATATATATATATATAATTTCATGATGTTGCCTTGTAATATGTATATCTTTCCATGATTTTGATATATTTACTGTTCTAGTTGTTGTGTATTCTGTATATTAGTATTAGTTGTATATGAATGTCTTTGTAATGTCAGATCTCACAAGAATTAATAATATCTTTCTTGATAATAGTGTAGTAGAGGGAGAGAGAGTTTAAGGTAGATCAGATGTCATTGCTGTCATCGAAATCACTTTGTTTAGAGTTGAGATGGGTGCTTGTTTCCTGTTAGATTCGCACGTTGACAAGCGAGAGATAACATTTGAGTCATGTTCAGATTTTGTTAAAAGCTTTGTCCCATTCAGTGTTCTAGTAAGGATGTGTACCTTTTTGAGAAATACAAACAAGTTATTGCACCGAAGCACATGGCAATTGTATCAGGTTTAAGATTATATTGCCCTGATCACGCATTGTTCTGATCGGGTCCCATATGATTTTCTGTTCAAGTCACGTACGCCTTTTTAAGAGTAAAAGCACATGTCTCAATCGATTACGTTATGTTTTGTAAGATTGCATTGCTTTGCATTGTTCTAACGATGTTAGTTTGAAGTTTCTTTGTATCTCGAAAACCATTTTGCCCTAATAATGATGTCATCTGATTGTTTCATTTCTTACTAGAATACTAATAATTTGCTCATTCTGATTTCAGAGACCTTTCATGTGGGTCTCTCTCTCTCTCTCTCTCTCTCTCTCTCTCTCTCTCTCTCTCTCTCTCTCTCTCTTCAAAAGAGAGAATTGTTAAACGTAAAATATTTTTGGTCATTGATATTAGTTGTAGGTTTTGAGATCTGATAGTAGAAAATGTATATATCAATAACGGCGTCTATCAAAAGTTTGTTTTGTGAATCTTGAGCAGCTGCATTTGGAGTAGATTTTGTGAAAGTTTTTACAAGTTTGTGTAAGGTAAAGTGAATTTTACTTATTATTACCATGGTATAATAAGGTATATTAAAGGATTTTTCCTTAGTGAAATTGTTTTGATAAATCTTTTGTATTTTTGTGTGTTCTTGTGTTTACAATCTCTTAATTTTTCACCTTTTTATAGTGGTGATTTAGCATTTATTTACTTAGCAATTTAAATATTTTCTAACAATTTAACATTGCATACTTGATTTAATTTTCATTTACTAAGATTTTCTTTTCAAATCTTGTGTCGTTCTTGATAGTTTAAATTTTGCTTGATTAATTTAATTTCTTGATAAATTAACCTGAATTAATTTAACTCAGAATTAATTAAATTAAGTGTTGTTTATTTTCAAGTAATAATAAAGTTTTTTCAGATTGTGAATTCTAATTATAAATTTTAAATTTAGAAATTAATTTTTGTATTTAAAATTTTTAAAAACAGTGTTTCATTTATTGACCACCAGTGAATAAGATTAATTGTGTGCATAAGGCAAAGTGATAAATATATTATGTTCCTTTAATTTTGCTGAATTGAATTAAGACCAGGGAAACAGTTAAAGTTGTTTGATGGAGTAATGTCCTTTTACTTTAGTATATTTCTTGTTCAATTGTTGATACCTGGCATTTGCTTTGATAAACTTAGTCTGATCTTTCACATGATTAATAAACTTTTTAAGGAATCACTGTTACCTTTAGAGTACTCAGTCATAATTTTTATTTTTATGAGAGTTCAGGTATCTGGCTGAAGTGAGGTAAACTTTGAATTCTCTGATTAGTTCTTTAATAACCAGATATTTGGAACACATCGTGACAATAAGAAATTTTGGTGCCCAGACCCAGGAACAAAACAAAACATCACTCTGGTTTATGCTTTATACTGGTGGTGTTTGGGGTATATTTTGATAGAAGAGTGACCACATGGTTATTTTTACATTGTATTGTGAATTATTTAGTTGAGTAACTTTGAGAAATGGCTCTGTTCAATGTTCAGAGTTTTTAGCAGTTCCATCCATCCAAGAGTTATCTGAATCCAACCTGACTAAGGCACAGTGGATTGCTTTAGCAGTGGCATGTTGGGGTAATGTGTCTAGTGGTATGATTAAGTGCACAAATCAAATATATTGCAATCCAAGCATTGATGGACTCTGGTAAAATATTGATGAAGAGTTAGAAGAAGCACAGGAAGTTGTTGAATGCAGCTGAGGCAGAGTTTTAAAGATAAAGGAATGAAAGCTAACAGTGAAAAGTAAAAAAGAGAAAAGTGATGCAGAAGCAGAGCTTGGAGACATAAAAGCAGAAGAAAATTTGATTAAGCTGAGAGATGCAGGCTGAAAAGAGAAAATGCAGGCAGAAAAGAGAAAAGAAGAAGATAGAGAGAAAAAGAGAAAGAAAAGAAAAGAAGAAGAAAAAGCAGCAGAAGAAAGAGAAAGAGCAAGAGAAAGAAAAAGAGAAACAGAAAAGAAAGAGAAAAAGCAAGACATGAAAGGGAGATGGAGTTAATAAAAGCTCGATCCACATTACCTGTAACACCATCTAACCCTACTCAAGGTAATTCAGACCCTGTATTTGATGTAGTAAGAGTGCAGAAGTTAATTCCAAAGTTTACAGAAGAAGCTCCAGATGAGTTTTTGATCACTTTGAAAAAGTTTTAGGTATGGGATGGCCAGAGGATAAATGGTTTGTCTTGTTACAGAGTGTTCTCATTGGTAAAGGAAGAAGTGCCTATTTAGCCTTATCAGCTGATCAGTGTAAAGAGTACAAGGTACTCAAACACAATGTGCTACAAGTTTACCAGATGACCCTGAATATTATAATGAAAGATTCAGATCTTTGAGAAAGGATGACAAGATAACTTTCTTGGATTATGCCTACAAAGTAAGAAGATGTTTTAAAATGATGGTTGGAGGCTGCTAAAGTTAAATCTATGGACGAACTTGAAGAGTTAGTAGTCCTAGAACAATATCTTAGAGGAATTCCTGAACACATAAGAGCCTATTTAGAGAGAGAGAGAGGTTAAAAACTTGACAAAGCTGCTACATTTGAGTGAAGATTTTATATAATTTCCAGCAAAAGAAATTATAATGTCAAGTACCAGAACCAACAACGCACAGGTTTCAGGTCTCATCCAAATTTCAGGAACATTACAACTGGAAATCCTTCTAGTGGCTATGCCAATACAAAGCCAGGTAACACCCTCAGCAATTGAATGTTAAATCCTCATCATCCAGTCTGTTCTCAAGACAGATACAGAAGACTAATGTTGTCTGCTACAAGTGTGGAAGAGTAGGACACTACAGTCGAGATTGTTATCAGACACAACAGCAGACCAAACCAGTTGGTCAAGTGGTTAAAGGTAACCAGGTGAAGCAAACTATGAAGAGCAGTGTGGGGAACGACTGAGACTAAACAAGCAGAGTGTTTAGCAACCAGTGGAAATGTAACCTCAAGCAGTGGGTGGTTGAGCAGCTTGGAGGCTTTTAAGCCATATATCAATTAAGGTACACTCAAGGAGGGGTGTGCAAGTACCAGTCAGGGTATTACGTGATACGGGGAGTAATCATAGTGTGGTAGTTCATGGTGCTCACCCACTGTTGGAGAAGAATCTCACTGGAGATTCAGTTATTTTGAAGGGTATAGGAGGAGAAGAGGTAACTCCTATATGCCGCTTGCATTTGTCCTGTGAATTGGTGACAGGAAATGTTGATTTTGCTGTAAAGGACTCACTAGCTTTTGAAGGTGTACATGTTTTACTGGGTAATGAAGTTGGTGGTGTACCATTTTGTTCCTTGTCCTATAGTGACAGACAAACCGTTAAGGGTTAGTCCTATGGTAGATTTAGAGAAGAAAAACCCCACCTGTTTCCAAGTTGTGTAACTACCAGGAGTATGAAGAGAACTATGTCTGCAAGTGAAGATACTGAGGATTTACCTGCACCAGAAGAATCAAGTGAAGGATCTTTAAGATTAGAAGAACTGTTCCAGGAAAGTGAAGTTTCCCTAGTGTTAGTAATGAAGAGATTTCCCAAGAAGAAAGAAGATCCTGTTGTTATTGAAGAGACTCGAGTAGTCAAAGTGTTCCTGAAGATAGTAGTGAAACTACAGAAGCAGAGTTAGCAGATATGGAGAGTTCAGCCCTTGAAGTTGGTCAAGTGACTAGAGAGAAGCTAATGAAACTGCAGAAGAGGGATGCAACGTTGGCTGATCTGTTCTTCAGAGTTGTTATTATCTAAAGGAAGGATTGCTAATGAGGAAGCATCGACCAGCAGATATACCAGGAAATGCTGAATGGGGTGAATATCGTCAAATTTTGATTCCATATCCATTGAGGAAGCAAGTTGTAGCAGTACCTCATGAGTCTGGACATATGGGAATCAGGAAGACTGTTGAGAAGATTATGAAGTATTTTTCTGGCCTGGACTTCACAAGGATGTTAGCAGATTTTGCAGAGTGTGTCACACATGCCAGATAGCTGGAAAACTGAATGAAACCATTCAGAAAGCCCCTACAACCCACAGAAGTTAGAGGAGAACCCTTTAGCAAGATAATTATAGATGTGGTTGGGCCACTTTGGAAAACAAAGAAAGGAAATGAATATCTATTAACATTAATGTGTCCAGTGACTAGGTATCCTGAGGCGATTCCTGTAAGAAGTATAGGTGCAAAGGTAATTGCTGAGAAGTTGGTGGAGTTTTTCTCCAAGTTTGGAATACCAGAAATTGTGCAAAGTGATAGAGGAACGAACTTTACTTCAAAATTATTCCAGGATGTGATGAACTTGTTAGAGTAAACAACAGTTATCAACTGCTTATCATCCAGAGACTCAAGGAGCCTTGGAAAGGTTCCACCAGACATTGAAAAGTATGTTAACTAAGTATTGTAATGAATCAGGAAGAGAATGGGATGCTGGTTTACCTTTAATGTTATTTGAAGTTAGGAATGCTTATCAAGAAAGCATGGGATGTTCACCAAATGAAATGATTTTTGGTCGAGACATTAGAGGTCCATTGAAGATTCTTGCAGAGAATTGGGAAGAAAATCAAGAGGAAATCCAAGGAGAATATGTGAAGAACTTGAGGAAAAGGTTAAGAGAAATTAGAAAATTCTCTTTAGAAAATTTGAAAATAAGTCAAGAGAAAATGAAAAGAAAATATGATGCTAAGACTAAGCTAAGAAATTTTAGTATTGGACAGCAAGTTCTAGTGTTCTTACCAGTGAAAAGATTTCCCCTTACCAATAAGTTTCAAGGTCCTTATAGGATAATAGAGAAGTTAAGTGATCGAACTTATGTGATTGAAACACCAGGAAGAAGGAAACGACAGAGGAAGATACATGTGAATCTTTTGAAACCTTACTTCTCAGAGACTAAAACTGAAACAGTGTCAATAACACAGACAACTTCATCTACAGAGGACGATGATGGCTATGAATTGGGAGCTGAAAACAAGATGAACAATTCTTCAATATTAGAAAATTTGGAAGATAAACTAAAACATCTGAGTGTTGAGCAAAGTAGTGAATTAAGTGAAGTGATTCAAAGTTTCCTGAAATTTTTGCAGATGTACCTAGGTGTACCAATCTGACAAAGCATGAGATAAAGATCAGAGAAGATGGAAAACCTTTTAAAATGAGAGCTTATCGCTTATCACCTTTTCATCGAGATGTTTTGAAGAAAGAAGTTGAATATTTGTTGCAGCATGGATTAGCAGAACCCAGTTCAAGTCATTATAGTTCTCTTTGTGTGTTAGTGAAGAAACCAGATGGCTCATTTTAGGATGTGTACTGATTATAGGAAACTGAATTCCATCAGTGTGGCTGACAATTATCCTTTGCCTCTTATTGATCAATTACTTGATAATATTGGGCACAAAGTTGTAAATTTGTTTCCAAGATAGACTTGTTGAAAGGATATTATCAAATTCCTTTAGATGAGAATGCTAAAGTTGCTGTCAGCTTTCATTACTCCTTTTGGACTGTATCAATACACTGTTTTGCCGTTTGGTCTGATGAATGCACCTGCAACATTCCAGCGAGTGATGGATCAACTACTAGGATCAATAGAAGGAGTAGGTGTATACCTTGATGACATTGTGATTTATTCTAATACATGGGAAGAACATCTGAAGATATTAAGGAAAGTGTTTAAGAAACTACGGGAAGTAGGACTAACAATCAACTTACAAAAAGTGAGTTTGGAAAGGCAACTGTACAGTATCTAGGATTTGAAGTTGAAAAGGCCTTCTCGCTCCTATTGATGCTAATGTAGAAGGTATCTGTAAGGGTACCCCCTCCTGCTACAAGGAAACAGCTACAAAGATTTTTGGGCATGGCTGGATTTTATCGCCGATTCTGTCCAAATTTCTCAGCCATAGTAGCTCCCTTAACTGACTTAACCAGTCCTAAAAGAAAGTTTGTTTGGACTCCAGAATGTCAAGAATCATTTGAGAAGGTTAAAGCCATATTAACTTCAAGACCAGTGCTTCAAGCTCCAGACTTCAATAAAAAGTTTGTGATACAAGTTGATGCATCCGACTGTGGAATTGGAGCTGTTCTACTTCAAAGAAGATGACAACAGAATCTTACATCCAGTATGTTTCATGTCTTCAAAGTTGAAAAAGCACCAGAAAAACTTACTCAACAATCGAAAAAGAAACATTAGCATTAATCACAGCATTGAAAAAGTTTGAAGTGTATGTGAACCGACCTAGGAATGAAGAAATTTTAGTGTTGTCGGATCACAACCCAATCTCATTCATCAATAAGATGAAAAATAATAATATGAGACTGACCAGGTGGTCTTTATGCCTGCAACCGTATAATGTAAAAGTTAAACATATTTCAGGAAAAGATAATGTCATAGCAGATTATTTATCCCATTGTGAATCGTTGGATTCAAACCTGGATAAGTAATCTTCTGGGGGAGGAATTTCATGATGTTGCCTTGTAATGCGTATATCTTCCTATAATTTTGACATATTTACTTTTTCATGTGTTATGTTTAATGATATGATTGTTGAAGTGTCATATTTAGTTTGGCATCAGATCTCAAAAGAACTAATGATTGAATAACTTGATAGCGTAATTTAGAATTGTTAATACAATTTTAATAATAAAGTAATTTGGAACGAATATCTTTCTTGGTAAAGCGTAGTATTTGAACACATGTGTTGTTACCAGGGCTTGTTTCATTTCAATTGTCATCAGTTGAGATAAGAGGGGCGCTTTGTCTTGGTTAGTGATGACAGCTTTTATAAACAAACGCCCGATTCGTCCCATACGGGCTCATATAGAGTGATTTCATGTTGTTTCATCTTCACGTGCCACTTTGAGAGAAAGAATACGTGTCCTGATCAATTACGTCATGTTTTGTAAGATTGTGTTCAAAACGTTTTGCTGGGATGACGTCATTTTTCTTCTGAAAGCTTCTCCATTGTATCTCACATGAAAACGCTTTAATGACGTCACTTCCTGCTTATAGAACTTCCCTTTTTGTCTCATACCCAAAATGCTTTAATGACATCATGTAATTGTTTCATGATATTACTGGAATCCTAAAATTTGTTTCATTCTGATTTCTGAGACCAAATGATGGTTTTTGGTTAACTCTCTCTCGTTCTTAGAAGAGATTACTTTTAACGTAGTTTTGTAGTCAAAATTTTAACATTAACTTTTGAGATCTGAAAATTTTAGCAAAGTTATTTAGTGAAAACTTATCCTGAAAACAAAAAAAAGTGTGTTTGCAAATAAATGAGCCCCATATAAGTGATTTAC
>NC_089796.1:33961663-33969163 GCF_040412425.1 Macrobrachium rosenbergii | reverse complement strand
ATATATATATATATATAAATATATATTTAGATGTAGATATATATAGAGAAATATGTTTATCTATCTATATATATATAGAGACAAATAGATATAGTATATAATCTGTCGTCTGTATTCAACCCACTTTGTGGATCATCTCCATTCTCCTTCCAGAAGAGTTACATTAATATGAACATTTTAAAGGTTCCATTAATACAGATGAACTTACAGAAATATTATGTAACTTGTGGTTTTTTCCATATAAAATGCTTTTGACGAAAGTTTACAATGGGATTTTTAACACAATGAGTTGTAGCTAAGTAATTTTACGCCAAAACAGTGTTTCTTCTCGACTTGTAGTCTGTAGTACTCTTGAGTTCATGCTGTGTTTATTGGAAGTCTTTTTAATTCATTCAAAAGATATCATTTTATATACTGTATATATATACATAATATATATATATATATATATATATATATATATCTATATATATAAATCTATATTTTATATATATATATATATATATATATATATATATATATATATATATCTTCCATGATTGTTTTAGTGGTTATCAAGTTTCTTGGTGATATATATATATATATATATATATATATATATATATATATAATATATATATATATATATATATATATATATATATATATATATATATATATATATATATATATAATATATATATATATATATATATATAAATAATATAATTTTCCTTTAATCTTGCCAAAAACATTGACCGAATAACAAATGACAACAAAGGTAATTAAACTTGTTTTCATATATATATATTTATCTATTAGAGCATACAGTTTGTATATATATTATATATATATATTTTGTATATATCCAGAGCTGATAAGCATTTAATTTTTTTAGACATTAATAACAAATGACAACAAATGAACTCACCACAGACTCAGCCTACAAATATGAGAAACCCTGTTTTGAGTAAAATGACTTAAAAACAATAATGTTAAATTACACAACTGTAAGTTTTCGTGAAAAATTTAGCCAGGTTTTATAAACATAAACAAATTATCATTATGGCAAATAAATGAAAAATATAATAATTTAAAATTTTTTAATTGCCTTTTGAAGGAGGAAATAGTATAGAAAATGAAGAAACTGAAGTTAAAATAATTTAATGACATCTTTACATTTTAATGATATGCAAACATATAAAATTTATTTAGTAATTTTCTTTTTAAAAACGCGTCTTTGGACATCAGGTGGTATTAGGTTTTGTCATCTTCTTCGTTTTAAAGATCTTTAGTACGAAGCGAGATCACGTTTTGGCATATAAAACTTTTTTTTTAATCTTGATACAGTCGTCGTCTAACTTCAGGTCCTTAATTCGCAGCTTTAGACAAAGAAACCCCAATAGACTTTTAACGGAGACAGTTGTGGTGACACTGTTCCTTGACCTGAGAGAGAGAGAATATAGCTTCAATCACTTCCTGCCAGGATCCATCTCAGGACTCTCGCTGGGAGAAATCAGGACCTCATAATATTTAGTGGTTATGAGGTGACTTCTTAGTGACAGAACTTGGTTCGAATGCCGGCGTGGACCGAGATGTATGGAATGTTTCTTAAAACCCGCTTTAGGTATGAGTCTAAAAGGTGAAATATGTACCTGGTCACAACAAGGATGATGATTGGCACTGGTTTGTAACCTCATCCTAAGATAGAAATTCCAGAAAAGGGAGTAATAAAAATGTGGATTTTATAAATTCAGATTTATATATATTCATCACAGTTCCATATTTTCCTTGATTGATGATATATATATTATGAATATATATATATATATCAGTAAAATGGTTATATATATATATATATAGACACACATATATACACATATACATATGTGTGTGTGTATTTTGTTGTGTATGAATTGGTATGTGGGTGTATACATGTAATGAACTGAACCTGAGCGATATTGGGACCATTTGCTATATCAATAAACCATTTAAAAATTTTCCTAAGAATTTATTTACACCAAAAAATATATGTAAACTGATACATATATATTCCCCAAACTTTCAAAGTCACGAAGCGTCAAAACAAATACATTTAGTCTCCTTTCATAAAAGATTTTCAATAAAGAGAGATTTGAGAGAAGTAATCTTTTCCATTTTACCGCTTTTTTCATCCCGTTTAACTGCACCCATGAAATATTGCGTCTATCGGAATCTATAATTGGGAACCCTACTGTAGATGGATCCTCTTGTTTTCTCTTTTGCACTTTGGTTCTCTTTTCTATTTGTTTGGCAAGCTTTTTCTCTTTAAAAAATGGATAAAAATATAAACAGAATACCTAAATCCATGATGATATAATATAACGATTTAGAGCGACCAGTGAAGAGACATAAGGCAAATAAATTATTTCTGAATAAACGGCGAAAAAATGTAAAAAAGTTGGTAGTGATGAATTATATTTATAATTAAATCCTACATTTCTGGATGACAATGGATTTTTAAATCTCTGTTCTCAGGATAAAGACAGGGCAACATTTTTTATTTTTTTTTGTATGAAACGTCGAGCACTTACTGGGCCTCATGATATACATGGCTCAGTGGCCAAAGTCACTGTGCATCGTTATTTCTAAAACCAGGAAGCGGTTCGTCCCGATGCGTGACAAGCACTTATCAATTATCTGTTCACCGTGATTGGGTGTCCACATCTTTCAGCTACAATTTTTTTAATATATTTTTCTGGAATTCACTCTATTCTGTATAGTAATATGTTTTATATATGTTTTTTCTATAAATTTTAGTTGATAATAAATATACCGTCGTAGATCTAACCTACGGACTTATCTATCTAGGACTATATTTGTATATATATATTTTTCCTTACAAGTAAATTTTTCCAGTCAGCATATATTCTGTAGGGGAATTTTAGTTGATATATATCACCGTTCCGTTTCAGACCAGCGACGGACATAGGAATCAGGACTATATATTTTTATACCAATATTTATAGTATCGCATATTTATATATATATACAATTTTATATATCACATATATATATATCTAAATATCTATTTCTATCTATCTTTATATATATAATATATATATATATGCCCGCACCCTGGATATTTGTCCGTTTTTTTTCTGACCGCGCTATTCGCCAAAGCACTTTTCTGTCCGCACTTTATTCTGCCAGCACTTTTTCTGTCCGCACTTTTATCTGCCAGCACTTTTTTCTGTCCACACTTTTTCTGTCTGCACCTTATTCTGTCCATTCTCTCTGTCCACTCTTATTCTGTCCGCACTTTATTCTGTCTGCACTCACTTCTGTTTAAACATCTCACCTGCAATTTTTTCTGTCAATGCTACCATTTATTGATGTGTGAGCACATTTTTAAAACTCTAATCCAAACTGTAATGTTAAGTGTAAAGCAGGTTAGTTTCTGTTACACTTTCATAAAATTGCATTGGTTATGGAATCCAAAGAGAATATTTAAGTGCAAACCAAAGCTAAAATATAAGGTGTTTGTCATTCAAGGACTTCGCAAACTGGTATGTTGATCAATATTACCTGTTAAGCCATGAAAGGATAAATTGCTGTCTTCAGCCTCCTCCTCAGCACAGTACTTTTTATTTAATTTGGAAATTGTCCATAAGAGGGTGGAAAGAACTGACCGAAAAATTACTAATTGTCAACTAATGGGGCATTGTTTCACCGTGCAAATGAAACAGCTACAAGGTCAGTGCGATGGAGTCTTTTTAAGTGCGTGGATTTTTCCCGCCCTTAGCCATGATTTTTAATTCTTTAGCCATTTCTATCATGAATATTGTGATGATAATAGGTGTCATTCAATGTGGAAAGTATACTTCATATGAAGCATATTCTGATTAATTTTTAAGCCATACTTAAAAAACTCAAACACTTGTAGAGACTTCAGAGAGACAGTATACAAGCGAGAGAGAGTTCTTTAAATTAGCATAACGTCATAGTGAATTTTTGGTGTACTTTTAGAGCCACCCTACTTGTTGCCCGTACAAAAAGAAAGGAAGCTCCTGCATTCTGATCCCCGTCCGATCCCAGGAAGCCCAGGAAAGGTTACCTCTAGACCCTCATTTTTTCATAGATCGTTCTCAGACAAAGGAACCTTCTACTTCAGCTAATAATGAAGTTTGAAGAGCCTCAGTGGGAACGTATCTGATATAACATACAATAATGCTCAATTTGAAATTTTATAAAGTTTATGGATATCCAAAACCCAGTTTAACACCTGCAAAAAAAAGAGAAAGAGAGTAAAAGGAGCAGAGAGAGAGAGAGAGAGAGAATTGAGAGAGAGTGCTGTGGGTGATGATGCCATGTTTTCAAGTGCTGGGTGATTGCAGCAGAAAGAGAGTGTGGAGGGACAGTACGCAGCACCTAGCCAGAAATACCCACTCATTATGTTATGGTGTGGGGTTCCCTTTGGGTATATGAGGCCAAGCTTTCTCCCTTCATAATGAAACTATAGACAAGAATGAATTTATTACACTTCTGGGCAAAATCACTTAAGTCATTCTTCGAGAAAGCACTACTTCTTTTTCCAGCAAAAAGGGGCTAGGTGGGTAGGTGGTGGGGTTTGTATGATCAATAATGATAATTTCCTTCTGGCAATTTCTAATTTCCAGGCAGCTAGGTGTACATGGCATTTTCCATCCTCTAGCCAACTGCCGGGTAAATAGGTTTCCTTCATTACAAGTAACAAAATAGAACACTTCATAAAAAGCTGCAGGCAGTAGTATGAAAAGTGCCAGCTTTTTCATGGTAGAGTTGTCGACTTCACCTGGGGTTGAAAAGAAGAAACGTTTCATGTTACTCAGTTGTGTGGGGAAATGTCCTCCTAAAAAAACCTCTCTCTCTCTCTCTCTCTCTCTCTCTCTCTCTCTCTCTCTCGTTCCAGTATCTAAGATGTAATATGGAATCATAAATGGAAAAGATATTGTTTTACCATTACACACACACACACACACACACACACACACACACATATATATATATATATATATATATATATATATATATATATATATATATATATATATATATATATATATATATATCTATGTAATATGTATGTATGTATATACAATTATGCAAAATGGTACAAATGTACCTAATATCAAATTCCGATTTGGATCAGTGTATATCATCGAAGGAATTTATGCGTGATAAATGGATTAGTACTGCATGGTCGCGATCCCACGACACAGAACTTATCCAACGCTCGGTCGACGTTCTACCACCGGGCTATCAAGGTATAAGTCAATGCCGAGTTTTCTGTACTTATTTTATCCGTCGCGACCGGAAGTTGCTTAGCCTCGGCATTATTACCCTCCGCCATGATGGTTCATTGGTACGTTTGGAACAAAACTCTTATTATGAAATTTTTTTATCACACGGTGTGATAAAAAATTTTCTTATATAACTCTATATATATATCATATATATATATATAACCTATATATATATATATATATAAAGAATGGCACTGTCGCTTCCAGAAGAAGTCGTATCTTTAATAACAATATGGCAGCAGAAACTTCAGCATTTGTAATTATAAACATTGTTTCCATTACCTGGTTTTGGGATTACACCAAATCCCGCCTTCAGGGCTAAAAGCAGAAAATGAAAATCCAACCATCAGAAATTCGGACTAAAAATGGGCGCATTAGTAAATCATTCATTTAAAAAGTAATGAGTACATCAACGAGCTTAAAATTTCACATGATAGTAAAATGGCAAGTAATGAAACACGGGTAAATTTCTCATTCAGTTTCTGTTTTCATGTGTGACTTCAGAGACTGAGAGAGAGAGAGAGAGGGAGAGAGAGAGATCTGATCTCTATTTTAATGAATGTTGGATAGATTTTGTGTTACCGTAATTTTGTGGAAAGCTCTTTTATTTTTAAAAATAACAATTTAGATTGTTGCTGTGCAGAACTGCAAACATTTTAGAATAAAATAATTTGCGTCGTGTTTTTGTGAGCATGTCGAAAGAAGGCCGCCCCGGGCCAAGGACTTCCAGCCAGCATGTAAACTTTTTCAACTTGCTGTGGTGACACAGAAAATTCTTTTGATTATTTTTCCTAATGCATGTGCAGGCTGTTTCCTTTCCATTTCATCATGCCATATTCATTAAATTAGCGATGGTCAATTTTAAGCCGGGATGGTGTATGTATTGCAACTTGTATTACGCCGGATTTATGAGGTTAAGCCAACTTCCAGTGAAAAAAAAGCTAAACGTAACCATGGCTAAAAGCCAAGCGAACTTTTGAAAATTATTTCACCCAAAGACAGAAGAGTATCTAACAAATGCATCGAGACGAGAACTCATCATAGAGCCTGCGTAAAAGACTGAATGATTATTTTTGGACTTGGAAGTAAACACAGAGAATGAGAAGTGCAAAATGCGTGAATGGTCTCTTAGGCACTGTTTAATGGTACTGCAGTTGAATGGTTGTCGAGGGTTGGTGATAACTGGTAAAAGAAGAGGAACTCGAGAATGGGAATAACCGGTTATCTATTGCTTGAGATAGGATTTTGAAATCACCGTACAGAATTTTGGATGTACATTTTACTGCATGGTTACATACTGCAGATAATTCTTTCCGGGATAAAGCTATTCTTGTCCGGTGACTGGCCGACCTGATGATAATCGATGCGAACCTTCATCAGCCGACTGGAATTACCCATAAGGTTCCCCAAATTACATTTGGGACAAGTGTAAACAGATATACTGTTGAAGATCGCACCAGTTCGGTAGGTGTCTTTGACTTGAAAAGACTTCTGATTTTAAGGTGTTCCTGAAAATAAAATAAAATTTGACGTATAGATACTTACTGCTAAGTATGACAGTGAGTTCCTGTTGTACATGTTTGTATGTAGAGCAAAATGACAATGATATATACATTACTGTCTTAGGTACATTAAAAGTGGATGTTTTAGGCTTAACAATGTTCAAGATTTCTTTCAAAGAGGTGGAGGATAACACTTTCTACTAAATTAGTTGTGTAAGAAAATTACTTCTTCATGAAATTTAACCTAATTGCAAGATAAATTATAAGACCTGCATAATAAATTCTTGCATTAGATTTAAAAACCAACCGGACCAAAAGCTAAAAAAAAATTTGTATCCAAACCAGAATGCTTTTTCTTTTGGGTTTGTAAATAGTGAAATTTTCTCAAAAGTTCACTTGCGGTTTTTATTATTATTCAGTTTTTTCAGAACTTAACTTAATAGTTTTATTCTTTAATGCTGATTTCGTATTTCATTACTTGCCATTTTGCTTTCATGTGAAATTTTGACCTCATTGATGTACTCCTTGCTTTTTAAATATATGATTTACTACTGTGCTCCATTTTAGTCTGTCTTCTGATGTATGGATTTTCATTTTATCTGTTTTTAGCCCTGAAGATGGGATTTATAATCCTGAAACACTGGTAATGGAAATAAAATAAAGTTATGACATGGAACACTGAAGTTTCTGCTGGC
>NC_089796.1:33955560-33961163 GCF_040412425.1 Macrobrachium rosenbergii | reverse complement strand
TACCATGAGGGTTTGCCAAGAAGCTGGATATATATATATACATACATATATATATGTATATATATATATATATATATATCTTACATGCTCATATAACATACATATATATATATATATATATATATGCCATACATATATATATATATGTATTGTATATTTATATGTAATGTATCACATATATATATATATATATATATATATATATATATATATATATCCTATATATATATATATATATATATATATATATATATATATATATATATATATATATATATATATATATATATATTTTATATATATGTATGTATATATGTATACCTATCAGTTAAGTACCTGCAATGCTCATTTAAACTTACCATTTGCAAAGGAACCTTGCCAGGGGTTTTGAGTGTAGAGCAAGTAAAAAAGATTTTAGTGCTGCTTTCAGTTTAGTAAATCACAAGGTACTTAGTTATAAACTTCATAATTTAGAGTGGGTGGATATGTTTTGGGATTACTTCAAGGTTTCCTTACAGGTAGGCAGCAGCGATTTGCTGTGGATGGGATCTTTAGTGAACCAAGGCCTATTTTGTCTGTAGTTTCACAGGGTTGTGTTCTTGGTACACTGTTATTTTTAATGTATACAAGTGATATGGTTGCTGGCCTGGAAAACAAGATTGTTAAGTGCCGATGATGCAACACTTGTGGGTGTAGTAAAGTCTTCACATATGAGAAATGAAGCTGCCCTCAGCCTCAACAGGACATGGACCAGATCAGTGAATGGTGTAGTCGGTGGGGTATGAGGCTGAACTCCAATAAAACAAAAACATTATTGATTAGCAAATATCATACAGATTTCCCACCCCATCCTCCCCTTCGGGTGGATGGAACTTTTCTGAATGAATTTGAAGCTTTAACTGCTCTAGGTGTAACTTTTGACTCAAATATAACTTTTGAGAAACATCAAATGAAAGTTTCTGCAAATGCCGCACGAAAGTTAGGTATTGTTTGCAAGGCCTCATATATTTATAACAGTGATAAAATCAATGCAACCTGTTTTAGTTCACGTGTGCTTTCTTCATTAGAATACTGTTCTTTGGTGTGGATGTCTGTTTCAGCCAGAGATTTATCTCTCTTAGAGTGGTTCATGGTGGTAGGTTTCTATTTCCTAATTGTAGCAGTTTCGACTTGGACCATCAGCAGATGGTCTCTTGTTTGTCCCTTTTTCATAAGTTGTATTTCAACAGAGATCTTTCACTTTCACAACTGATCCCTGATCACCTTTATCTGCCAAGAGCAACTAGATTCGCTGAACAGCAGCACCAATCTTATATATAAAAGTGAATGTTTGTACGTATGTTTGCTGTTATGGTTGTACCCTAGAGAAATCCGACCACATGACTGATCTAGACAAAATTTGGGAAGTGCCCATCATTTAAGATAAAAGGGTAGGTTTCAAACCCGTACTCCCTCCCCTTCCCCTTCCCCCATCCCCCTTCCCCCTTCCCTTTGTAACTAATGTGGTAATCACTGGACTGATCTAGACAAAATAGGTTACATGGACATCATTTGACCCAACTTAGGTAATAGGGTAGGTTCCAATCTTGTGGCCCTTCCCTTCCCCTTTCTCATCACTTCCCCTTCCCCCTTCCCTTCCCTTTGTAACCTAAGTGGTAAGTGTGACTTATCTAGACAAATTTGGGCATGTGGCCATCATTTGACCCAACAGGTAATATGGTGGGGTTCAAACCTGCTACCCCCTTCCTTCCCCTTCCCCCTTCCTTTTATAGCTTATGTGATAAACACTTGACCAGTCTAGACACAATTTGGCATGTAGCCATCATTCGTCCCAACTTAGATAATAGGGTAGGTTTCAAAACTCACCCCTTCCCCATCTCCCTTCCCCCCCTTCCCTTTGTAATTGATGTGGTAACCGCTTGACCAATCTAGACAAAATTTGGCACATGGCCATCATTTGACACAACTTAGATAATAGGGTAGTTTTCAAAACTGTGCCCACTTCCTCTTCCCCTTCGCCCTTCCCTTTGTAACTTATGTGGTAACTGCTTGACCGACCTAGACAAAATTTGGCATTTGGCCATCATTTGACCCAAATTTGATAATAGGGTAGGTTTCAAACCCATTACTCACTTCCCCATCCTCTTCCCCATCCCCTTCCCTTTGGAACTTATGTGGTAACCACTTGTGCAATCTGGAGAAAATTTAGCACGTGGCCATCATTTCACTCGACTTAGATAATAGGGTAGGTTTCAAACCCGTACCCCCTTCCCCTTCCCCCTTCCCTTTGTAACTTATGTGGTAACTGCTTGACTGATCTAGACAAAATTGGCATGTGGCCATCATTTGACCAAACTCAGATAATAGGGTAGGTTTCAAACCCGTACCTACTTCCCTTTCCTCTTCCCCATCCACCTTCCCCCTTCCCTTTGTAACTTATGTAGTAATCACTTCACCGATCTGAACAAAACTTGGCAAGTGGCCATCATTTGACCCAACTTAGATAATAGGGTAGGTTTCAAACCCGCAACTGCTTCCCCTTCCCCTTCCCCATCCCCTGCACCCTTCCCTTTGTGACTTAAATGGTAACTGCTTGACTGCTCTAGACAAAATTTGGTATGTGGCCATAATTTGACCCAACTTAGATAATAGGATAGGTTTCAAACTCATACCTCGTACCCACTTCCCGTCCCTTTCCTCTTCCCCTTCCCTCTTATCCCTGTAACTTATGTGGTAACCATTTGGGATCTAGACAAAATTTGGCATGTGGCCATCATTTACCCAACTTGGGTAATAGGATAGTTTCAAATTTATTAACCCTTCCCCTTGCCCTTCCCCCTTTGTCCCTTCCCTTTTTAACTTATGTCATCACAATAAACTTTGGGTTTATGAGTTTTGCCTTTCCTATAATTAATAATACCTGTATAAAAGGTTGTGTTTAGGTTTAGTGGGGGTATCTGTTTTAGATTTAGTGGGCATGTGTTTTAGGTTCATTCAGTGTGTCTGTTTATAAAGTGGACGTGTGTTTAGGTTTAATGGCAAATTAGGTTTAGTGTGGGGTGTTTCCATTAGATGAAGGGATGTCCACAGGTTTACTAGGGATAAAAGGGACAGTTACCACAGAAATATCTGGATAAAATGGACAGTCAACACAGTGATACATGAATAAATGGGGCAATCAGTGCAGGAATACCTGGATTAAAGGGACAGTCACCACAGTAATACCTGGGGACAGTCAGAACAGTAATGTCTGGATAAAATGGGACAGTCACTATACCTGGAAAAAATACTACTCGGATAAAAGGGACAGTCAGGACAGTAATCTTTGGATAAAAGGACAGACAGTACAGTAATACCTGGATAATTAGGACAGTCACCACAGTCAAATCACCTGGATAAAAGGGATAGTCAGAACAGTAATACCTTGATAGATGGGACAGTCACCACAGTAATACCACCTGGATTAATGGGACAGTCAGCACAGTAATATCTAGATAAAATGGACAGTCACCACAGTAATGCCTGGATAAAGGGACAGTCAGAACAGTAATACCTGGATAAATGGGACAGACAAAACAGCAATACATGGATAAAGAGACATTCACCACAGTAATAATGCTGGATGGGACAGTCAGCACAGTAATGCCTGGATAAATGGTAACAGTCACCACAGTAATACTTGGATAAATGGGACTGTCACCACAGTGATAACTGGATAACTGGGACAGGTAGCACAGTAATACCTGGATAAATGGGACATTCACCACAGTAATACCTGGATAGAAGGGACAGTCACCACAGTAATGTCTGGATAAAAGAGACAGTCAGAACAGTAATATCTGGGTAAAAGGGACTGTCAGAACAGTAACACCTGGATAAATGGAACAGTCAGCACAGTAATACCTGGATAAATGAGACAGTAACCTCAGTAGTACCTGGATAGAAGGGACAGTCAGCACAGTAATACCTGGATAAATGGGAAAGTCGGCAGAGTAATACCTGGATAAATGGGAAAGTCAGCAGAGTAATACCTGGACAAAAGAGACAGTCACCTTAGTAACATCTGGATAAATGAGACAGTCACCACAGTAATAACTGGATAAATGGGACAGTCACTACAGTAATACCTGGATAAAAGTGACAGTCAATACAGTAATACCTGGATAAATGGGACATTCAGGACAGTCATACCTGGATAAAAGTGACAGTCACCACAGTAATACCTGGATAAATAGAGCAGTCACCACAGTAGTATCTGGATAAAAGGGACAGTCTGAAAAACAATATTTGGATAAAAGGGACAGTCAGTACAGTAATTCCTGGGATAAAAGGGATAGCCAGTACAAGGAGGTGTAGGAAAATTTTTCTGAGTTCTTCAGAGTTTTCCTGGGCGGCATCGGGCTGGTCAGCTAGTATGCAATAAATGTGCCACAGTGTCAAACTTCTCAGTTCCAGAGTTCCTCAAATTTGTCAGTCCCAGAATTCCTCATAGTTCCTCGTTGGGGGAGTGGGTTCCGTTCTCAGCTAGCACTCTGTTGGCTGCGAGTTCGAATCTCTAACCAGCCAGTGAAGAATAAGAGGAATTTACTTCTGGTGATAGGAATTCACTTCTCGCTCTAATGTGGTTCGGATTCCACAATAAGCTGTAGGTCCCGTTGCTAGGTAAACCAACTGGTTCTTAGCCACGTAAAATAAATCTAATCCTTCGGGCCAGCCCTAGGAAAGCTGTTAATCAGCTCAGTGGTCTGGTTAAACTAAGGTATATTTAACTTTTTTCCAGAGTTCCCCTATTCTTTACACAGTTGAACTGTGGAACAGCCTCCCAGAGGATATCATGCAATTGGAATTTCAGAAGTTCAAGCAAAGATGTAAAGCATTACTACCCTAATACTATATTTCTTGCATTTTAATACATTTTTATCTATTCACTATTTTACTAGTTTAATTTCTCTTTTTTAATAAGTGAGATCTCTTCTTTTGTATTTCCCATTAACCCCTCTTACTTCTTCCTAACGAACACCATACTGTTTGGAAGCTTGAATTTCAAGACAATGGGCCCTGTGGGCTTCTTCCATATGAAAAGTTTCATCTTCTGAATAATATATATATTATTCAGAAGATGAACCTATTCATATTCATGATGAGAAAATTCAATTAATAAATAATCATGCATATATATATATATATATATATATATATATATATATATATATATATATATATATATATAAAAATAAATATATATATATCTATATTATATATATATATATATATATATATATATATATATATATATATATATATATATATATATATATATATATATATATATATATATAATATATATATATCTATATATATATATATATATATATATATATATATATATATATATATATATATATATATATATATATATATATATATATATATATATATATATATATATATATATATATATATATATATATATACATATATTATTCACAATTATAGTAGGTGAGGCCTAAAACTTACCACAAGAATATTAATGATCTTACTGTTCACCTATAATTGCAAAGCAAAGCGAAGGAATAAGGCTGCAGGCATTACTTTAGAGGGAT
>NC_089796.1:33933060-33950560 GCF_040412425.1 Macrobrachium rosenbergii | reverse complement strand
TAACCACAGCAGTTTAAGTACCGACAGCTGCTTCTATTGATGATAGTCACCTTTCCAAAACCTGCCCAAAGTCAACTTTCCTTTACGTCGTTGACATGAAAATCCTCAGGTGAGCGAGGAAAAAAGTAGCAACAAGTGTTTGATCGAATGAACTGGCGTCCTCTGAACGAGCCCTTTCTTCGTTCTCTCTCTTTCTCGATGGATAAATGTAGAGCTGTACAAGAGAGAAAGACATGTGGATAGAAGGATCGAGACACGTGAATTGAAACAAGAAGAAAGAGATTCAGAGAGATGCCAGTGAATGGAGAGATACACAAAAAGAGGTAGATATTGATAAAAGGAGATACATATAAAGAAAAAGACATCTATAGACAGACGATACGCAGAAGAGAGAGAGAGAGAGAGAGAGAGAGAGAGAGAGAGAGAGAGAGAGAGAGAGAGAGAGAGAGAGAGAGAGAGAGAATATGATTAGTATAGAGAGAAATATAAACAACCAAAGAGAAAGATGTAAGAGAGAGAGAGAGAGGGGGGGATAACATTAGTGAAGAGTGAAACATAAACAACCAAAGAGAGAGAGAGAGAGAGAGAGAGAGAGAGAGAGAGAGAGAGAGAGAGAGAGAGACTCCAGTTACAATTATTTGTTCCCGACCATATATTATTTGGTGGCAATAATTTTGATTCTTCCGCTTCACATGTGTAACTCGATGTGTCTCAATCCTCATAACTCTGCCAGAAAGAGCTGATATCTGTAACAGTCAAAGTAGCTTCCGTCAAAAGGCCAATAAGGCCGTAACTTCTTCAGATTTTAGTTTTAATAAACTGAAGATTGATGAGAACGAGAGAGGAGCAGATAAGGAAGTGGCAGGACAAAGACCAGTAGATAGGCAGAGCAAATTAAAGAGGGAGGGGCGGCATAGAAAAAGACTTGGACCAGAGGGGAATTCAGGCAAAAAGTGGAGAAGAGAATGGACGAAAAAACATTGGAAATGATGATGTAGTGACCACGATCATTGACGTTGCGCCAAGGAAGCCGGTTCCCTGAGTAAAGGGTAGCGTAAAGGGACCTCATATTCTCAGCGCTGACATACCCTCTTTTGAAAAGAGGCAGGTCAAGTGATTCAGGAGGGACTAGAGTAAGCAGATTATTCCGAATTAGGGAGATGGATTTCTACAATGCGTATGTGTGGGACTGATATGCATAAGGAAGTTGATAAACTGGAGGCGACATACAGTCAATTAGATTTTCAGAGTGGTGTCCAAAACAATATTTGTAAAGCAAGCAGGGGGAGCCGACCTTATGATAGAACTATAGTTAATACAAGTTGGGTGACATTTGTTGGATGCAAATGGTCACCAGAAAATGATTTGTGGTCACTAAATGGTTAATGCCATTTCATCTAATTAGGTACCCAACTTTGAACACAAAGGTTATTTCAACCTTTGCAAGCTTTTTGTTTTTCATGAGAATCCTTAAGAGACATGAAATATCCTACCCTTATATGGCCAAGAACAAAATCAAAGAAGGAAGGAAATAAAATGGTACCTATCACTAATTTAAATGATAGATGGAATACAGGGAAATAGTTGCAGATAGAAAGTTCCAAAGCTTGAAGCAATCCAGGGACTTCTTTTTCTAGTGAAAGATAGAGTGAAGCACTCATTGGTGGGTGTGTTAACTGGCTGCCTAAGACAAGGTGGGATTCATTTTTATCCCACCAGAACAGTGGCTAAAATACTACCCAGAGAAAAAGATAGTGCTTGTAAAAATGATAAAAAAGGATGTGGAAAGAGGGTCAGAGGGGTTACCTGAATAGGAATGTACTTTTGACTCAACCCTGCCACAAGGAAAACAAAAATAATATCATTACAAAGAGATGTGGTCATTGCTATGGTCATTGCTATTTTTCAAACTATAGCACTGTTTGACTTCAACACTACAGAAGAAATTGAAATTGTAGTAGTCCAAACAAAAATGGAACCATTTCGATAAGACTACACTTAAGGAATTAGAATACCCACCATGCCTGAACTATAGAAATAATGGATTTTTTTAATCATCAAATAAAAAAAAAAATAAAAAGAAAAGAACGATGGTTATTTTAATTTCCTTTAAATGGAATGTTATCTAGCTCAGCTGCCGGGATACTGATTGCCCACATAGTATCTATTAGGAACTGACTTGCTCATTCACTGTAAATTAAGCCAGCCTTGTGCTGGCGCAGGCACTTGCTCAACGGCAACCTGTCACCGAAGGACAGAAATTGTCAGCCTGTCACCATGGCACATCAGCTGTGCATTGAATGGTAGTGTCTCTGTGTGCCTGAGCTGCCTGGCGACAGTTGCAAGATACCGCTATCTGAATTCTGCCGTATTCCTTTTGTCTGAAAAACTGAGGGAGGTGATGCAGTACTTTGTAACATAACTGTACATTGTCAGAAATTTAATTAAAATATTAAAAAATACATAAAAAGCAGTATAAAAAAACAAGAATTTTCACATTGAGGGGAAGATGTGATGTCTCCAAAGTGAAATATAATTCATTCCTCAAACTTGAGTTTTTTTTTTTTTATTTGAAAAATACATATGTATAGGTTTGTATGACCATCTGAAGACTGTTGAAGAGAAGAAGCAGACTTGTGCTGACAGCCGCGGAGGAGGGTTACATAAGAAGGCAGGGCCCCGAGGAACATCTAGGTCAATAAGATACCTAGTAAAAAGGCACTGAAGTTATCTAAGTCCACAAAAGTGAGGATTAAAGTTTGTAAACATCTCCAACATCGGTAAGATACAAATGAAGGCACAAGACTTGATTTGTAAAACGAGAGTTGGATTCATTGCGGCTGTGAAAGTGGAAAGTAGAATCAAGTTTACCGTTTGTTATGGACAGTTGAAGCTAAACCCTCAAACTCGGTTGTTCGACGGCTTAGGAGATAACCAAGATGAGCTTTACTTTCATCTTGAGTATTGAAGTCAAACAAAAGGTTTATTGTTTGAGAGCTTGGAATGATCACCTTTCTTTAGAAGCAGGTGAACCTAGGGTTTTCCGAGAGGAAGGAAAGGTAATATAATTTAGAAGTAGGAGAAAACAGGGAAAAGAGGGGATTGTAAAGATATTAATAACAAACAGGTAGCTCCAAAACTTTAATTGGAGCGTTACCAATAAAGAAAACAGAAAGGAAGCCCATTGTGAAAGAAAATGCATGGAAATGAGAAAGAAAGCCCACCAAGGCATGGAAACCTGATAGAGTTATTTAAAAAATACAATGTTAATGAACTACAATTAACTTAATAATAATTAAAGATAAGGTTAGAATAAGTCGGCCAAGCAGACTCTCTGTTATTTCCATAGGGCATCAAACACTCCAGAAGTTAAATGTGTCTTAGAGATATATGAGCATTTTTATTCTATGCAAAAATATTTATCTTTGGTTTCTGTTATCTATAATTTTCGTCATCCAATCAGCTGATTGTGTAATACTATCAGTCATATTGGTAAAACGTGCACCATGACAAGTCAGGTTAGTTAGTTAATTCCTCTATTTGAAGAAGATAAAAAACTACACTTATAAGGCTCTAAATGACCTAAGTAAGCATGAATGCAAATTGTGAAAAGTATTAATCAGAACAAATAGCATTAAATATTTCAAAACAGTATTCAGTTCAGTATACATGCAACGTAAATCTATTAATCCCACACTTATAAACAGTGTCTCATTACGCTGAAACATATTTATGGTCATATGAGTACATATATATATATATATATATATATATATATATATATATATATATATATATATATATATATATATATATATATATATATATATATATATATATATATATATATATTTATATATATTTTTTTTCGTATTTCCCTGGGTTTATGGTATTTTACAGGCCGGCAACGGAAACTTTATTTAATTGGCCTTGGAGTTCAGACTTGCGTAAAGGGAAATCGTAAAAAAAAATAAGAAAAAGGGGAGAATTTAGGAGCTGAAGGCTCTGTTTCATAAGGAAAGGTTACGTAAACACTTGGGATAAATTAAAGAATTATATTTACAAAACCAAGCATTTGAAGGGAAAATGGCTAAGTAAATTGATCAAGGGCTTGCAACGCCTGAAGATCCTCCTACTGGAGTCTTGACTAAAGGCAAGGCACAACCCAAGATAAGTCCACTGCGAATAGCTCCCTCTGCAAGAGAGATTTACACATTACACACCAGTAAAGGAACAATATAACACCGAATATGACTCAAGTTTGCACTGAGGGTGCCAAGGCTCGAGGAATGAATGACCACTTTACACTCGAACACAGGATATTGGAAATGGCACTGGATAAACTGGCACAAGGACAGAAGTGAAATGCTGGTACTCCAAACTTTCTAAAGGGCAAACTGTCGTGACTGAAAGTCTTCACTCGCATTTTACCTTAGGGGAAGTAGGTCTCTGGCGAAGAAGGGCGAGGGACGATCACTGACAATGCAGGCTGTCCCTCGAGGATGACTGGAGTCTGGAGTCGGATGGGGGAAATGGATGTTCTCTCAGCAAAGTATCACCCGCGTGTATGGCTGTCCCCCTACGACTGCCACTGCATGGCTTCTGCTCCCACAGCTAACTAACTAACTACTTCTACTGCTGTCTTTCCCTTATAAGGGCTCCGGCTGCGTCATGCCCGTGGTGTGTCATCCGCCAGGTGTTCAGCCTCTTCCCAGGTTTCCTGCAGAGGAAGCACAATTCAGGCAGCTTAATTTGCCTTTAGGAAGGCTAAGCTTCTTAAAGGGAGCGGCAGTAAGTCTCCTCTCTTTGCCCTTTTTTATCTGTGTCATCTCAATATCTGTTCCAGGTAAAAAGAAGGACAGATCGGAATGTTGATAACCGGGCTCTGATTTCTAGGTCAAATACGATCGGCCATGCGGTTCTCAATAAGCAAAGGGTCAATTAGGTTGGGGGGGGGGAGGCGCGCTGTGCACGACTTCTTGTTGATTATAATGGCTCCCCATGGAAGATAACATACGAGTCTTCATTCGGGCTTGTATGTTGATATCCAAGAAGTCGGCACAGCTGGTTTACTTTACTCTTCTCCCAACAAGAAATAGAAAAACTTTTACTTTACTCTATCCCCACGCAAAATGGAAAATACTTCCAACACAGATTACGAGGACAAAATCATTTTGAGGCAGGAGACAAAATTTAAGAATTAATTTACATATAAGTTCCTTAATTCTAAATCAACAAGGCATGCGGTAAGTACAGTATGCCTTGAAGAGGCTGTGTAAATAATAAAACAACATTTATTTTTGTAAATGACATCCCCTTTAAGTGATATTGTAATGACGATACATAATTTGCCAACTCGACAGCTGACGGCTGACCCTTACTTTGGGGATTGACAGTTGTAGGCGAGCGAGAGTATTCGCGAGTTTTAATTTGATAACTTTAAACCACGCTAATTTTATGCATCCACTGCCCATACCTCGAGTACGGGCTATAAATAGATACTCGCTCCATATTATGACGGGATGAGCAGACAAAAGACGAGGGGTCTGGGACAAAACAGAGTTCTTAGAAGGAAGGGGAAAAAAATAATAATAACAAAAGGAAAAATTACCAGGATGTTACGAATGAAAACGTGACCGCATACGAAAGGCTGATTTTACGAGAGGGGCATTTGAAATCACAAGGGCAAGAGTCTATGACTTGAGATTCATTAAAAGAGAAAGATAAATGAATAACTAAAAGAGTAAATGATGTTGGCAGAATAGAGAGAGGTATTTCTTGTGTTATGCGGGAATTTGTCGTCCCTCGCCTATAAATTACGGCCCGGACTATCCCTCAGCCCCAGGGCTGTAAAAGGGAAACCCGAAGGGCGCTACTCCTTCAGGAAGAACTGACACGCATGCCCTGTGCCAAGGTATGGGCGCAAGGGCGTGCCACTTCCCACTCTGTTATTCTCAATGATTTATGCAGTTTGAGGGGAATGGATTCCCGTATTTAATTGCCTCTTGTGGTGATAATTTAAGAAAAAGATTAATAGAAAATGATAAGGGATAGAAGTTCCTGAGGAACGGAAGAAGATAGCGGAGTGCCTTGACATCCTCTTCTGGATTAGAGGTGCCAAGACCCTCGAAAGATGGAATGGTGGCATAGGTGCCAGGGGAGCTCTAGAGTTCTTTATAAACTACCTGGAAATTCCCACGCCCGTGGTAATTCTGCCGCGAACCTTTCCTACTGGGACAGTCGTCCTTGGACGGGGAAGCGGAGGGCCCGAGACCGGAGGGTGGCATGGAGTGCCACCTGGGCCAGCTGCTGCGACAGCTGATGCAGAAGTTTTCCATGCTGGTTCTACCATGATCCGATGCAGCTCTTGTAGTTCATCAGCCAAGTGAGATGGCAGAATCCTGACTCGCAAGGGTATCTGTGGCGGGCGGCGAGAAAGCAGTAACGGTCGGCGGAGGCGTGAATGACTCGCAGGTATCAATGACCAGCTCAGGCACGGGTTGCGAGGCCGCACCTTTAGGTGAGCTCCCGCTGTGGCCGAGAGGAACCGTCTCCCTTACCGACGCTGGTAGCGGTGCCAGGCCTGGAGAAGAGAGGGGGTCCTGAGTTGGATCCCTTGAATGGAGATCGGGTTTGTGCTCTGGCGCTGGCACTAAGGCAGAGGCAGACACTATCAGAGGTTTCTTGTGCTCGTCGGTCAGGACGGACGGAGCTTGGCACTGCTCGGTGCATGCAAGTGGCTCTGGCAGGCATTTGGCATCTCTGGGAGGGAGATCTGATTGGGGCCCTGGCATTGGCAATGAGGCAGGGCCGGGCACTGGAATTGGATTGGGAACCGACCGAGGGGGCCACTGTACATCGTACTCAGGTGGCACTGGTAGGGACTGCACGTCCTCCTGGTACCCAGGGGGCGCCAGTCTTGACTGAGGGAGAAACGGGTGAGGATTACCCGTGCCCGAGGAATGAGTTGGGGAATGTGGACCCCTGGATTGTTGTGTTTTCTGTGGGGACTGAAAGTCCTGTCCCAGGATGATGTCATAGCCTCCAGGGAGATGGGTTGCTACTGCAAGATTACAAATTTTTGACTGATGAGGTCTGGTGACTTTCAATTGGGCCGTAGGGAGTATCATTTTAAATTGATTTACTCCCTCGATTGTGATGAGTTTTTGTCTATTGACGATAGCTCCATAGGGAACTCTGTCCCTTCGTATGAGGGAGATTTGTGCTCCTGAGTCCTCGAATGCCGTGACTCGGCGCGCGGGGTGGCTGCCTCGCGGAGGGGCCACATATATGGGGTCTTCGGCGGGAGGGCCCAATGACTTGGAATTTGTGATGGCCAAAGCGGCGGGGAGTATTTGATTTAGTATTGTTCGGGCATTTTGCCTATGCGGGAGAATGGCCATAAACCTTGAATGCCATACAAAAGGTCTGGCTAAAGTCTTTCTGAGCTGCCCCTGTGGAGGGTGCAGGCGAGTTATTGGTGGGTGTTTCGGGAGAGAGAGGCATTGGTTTCTTGCTTCAGCACTGCTCACTTGAGTGCCCCGTCTTTTTGCAATAATGGCAAGTTAGGGGCTTCTGGGAGTTTCCATTTTTGTGGGAATTTGATCCTCCGAGGAGGGGCGGGGGATTTATCTTCCGCCCCATGGATCCTTCCTGAGGGTGGTGAGTCTCCCACATGTCTGCTATCTGGCAACACTCGGTGAGTGTTGCTGGGGTTTTTTCCACTACATGAGTGGGGAGGGCAGAAGGAGCGTAGCGCAGGGAATGCTCCAATTTAAATCTCTCGAGTACCTCGGCGGCTCTAGTGGCTCCTTTGGACTCGAGCCATTTGGCTAACGCCTGCTCTGAATGGTACGCCCAATCGAACCAAGTCTGGCCTGCTTCTCTTGGCTGCTCTCTCCAACGTCTCCTCCACCGCTCGGGGGTAATCTCGTACGCCTTAGTAACTGCTTGGCGTATGGCTTCCCAGTTTCCCCTATCCTCTGCTGAAAGGGCGTGGTAGGCAACGAGTGCCTTCCCTCCCAGGAATTTAGTGAGAACAAGGGGGAGTTCCGCGGGGGAGAGGTTGCAGCACTCCAGGACTCGTTCGGCCCTTTCAAGCCATACTTCAGGCTCGGACTCTGTCCATTTTGGCATGAACGAGTGAGCTTGGCTGAGGGCACTCATTCCCACCGCAGGAGTCGGGGGTGGCATTCTGTCATTCTAATATCAGGAGCTCATGGGTGCGCTGTCGCTCTTCCCATTCTCTCTCTCCTCCCGTTTTTCTTGGGTGATTCGTTCTTTCTCCTGGGCGATTCTCTCCTTTTCTCGCTCCTGCCATTCTAGCTCTCTCTCTTGACATTCTAACTCTTCTCGTCTCTCTTGGGCAATTCTTTCTCTCTCTCTCTCTTCATGTTCTTTCTCCCTCTCTGCCTCTTGGGCAATTCTTTCTTTTTCTCGCTCTTGAACCCAGTCTCTCAGTTTTTGCCCTGATAGTCCCATGTCCTTTCCAGCGGACATGTAGAATTTGAACTCATCATTTTGTTGGGCTCTGGTATTAGTCATCTTGAAATAATGGTTATATGGACTGGACTCTCTAGCGAATCAAATATGTCTGAGAAGACTTAGGTTGCCTGAAAAGAATCAATTGCAGGAATCTGAAACACTCAATTGTTCAGACTGCAGGAGAATGGATCTGTCTGAATAAGACAGTTGATCAATAAGTCTGAGAAGACTTTGTTAAAGTTTAATATGTCTCGGAAGACATAACTGGATTTTATGTCACACTCCACACTCGGACTTGGCCAGCTGTAGCGTGAAATTAAGACTATGTTCTAACGAACTAGAATGATCAGTCCTGTAAGGTCTTAGATGTGTGTGAAATACACTAACATAATGTCTCAAAAGGACTTGATTTTCGATTTCCTGTAGGAATTAGAAATTCTCGCTTCTTGTGATGTAGAATTTTTTAAGAGTCTCTTAGGACTTGGAATTTGGTTTTCCCGTAGAAATTAGAAATTCTTGCCTCGTGCGACGTAGAATTTTTTAGGAGTCTCTTAGGACTTGGAATTTGGTTTTCCCATAGGAATTAGAAATTCTCGCCTTGTGCGACGTAGAATTTTTTAGGAGTCTCTTAGGACTTGGAATTTGGTTGAGAAATTCTCGCCTCTTGTGACGTAGAATTTTATTAGGAGTCTCTCAGGACTTGGAATTTGGTTGAGAAATTCTTGCCTCTTGCAACGTAGAATTTTATTTGGTTTGCCCGTAGGACTTGGAAATACGATTCGTCCCTTAGGACTTAGAAATTACTAACGGAATAAAACTCCCCAAAAAAATTTTTGCTGAGAACGAATGAAAAAGAGGGTACACACAATCACCGGAGTTATTTTTAGACTCTGTGTGAATGAACCCATCTATTTGTAGACCGTCTGTGACTCCGGGGAATTTCCCGGGGTGAGAGGATAACAGTAAAATGACCTAGTAATTTTCCCTAGAAGCAGAGTTCAAATTTCGTTTTCCTAACACCTAATTCGAGTTTTAACTAAACTGAGAGAAGTATTTCAGCAATGCAAGCTGATCTCATCTTGTCCCACATGGGAATTTATTCGCGCCTAAATAATTTGCTAATCTGAAATGCAAAGTAAAATTTATCACGGAGGAATTTCGTGCTATTCCTTGAAGCAAAAAAATTATGGTAAAGATTTTAACAAAGAGGAATTTCACACTATTCCTAAAGGTAAAGAATGGTTACCACTGGTTATTTCCTAACTACCTATCCTGAAAGGCATGCATTAATGAATCTAATACGTCGGTTCTCTTCTCTCAGTGAATACATGCATCCCTATTCCTAATTCCTAGGAACAGTCACGATTGTACATAAAAATTTGGTAAGATAAACACATTACTTACGTGGAACTATCTTGGTCTGTACTCATGGTAACAGGTTCGGAATTTGTCTCGCACCCAGCTTAGCTTTGCTAATAGCTGATCTGTCGAGCTGCAAATGCAATGAAGCAACACTAGAGGGAAATGCAACTGCAAAACGAGATCTAAGGCCAGGTCGCCATGTTTACGTATTTCCCTGGGTTTATGGTATTTTACAGGCTGGCAACGGAAACTTTATTTAATTGGCCTTGGAGTTCTGACTTGCGTAAAGGGAAATCGTAAAAAAAAAAATAATAAAAAGGGGAAAATTTAGGAGCTGAAGGCTCTACTTCATAAGGCTATGTTATGTAAACACTTGGGATAAATTAAAGAATTATATTTACAAAAGCAAGCATTTGAAGGGAAAATGGATATGTAAATTGATCAAGGGCTTGCGACGCCTGAAGATCCTTCTACTGGAGTCTTGACTAAAGGCAAGGCACAATCCAAGATAAGTCCACTGCAAATAGCTCCCTCTGCAAGAGAGATTTACACATTTCACGCCAGTAAAGGAACAATATAACACCGAATATGACTCGAGTTTGCACCGAGGGTACCAAGGCTCGAGGAATGAATGACCACTTTACGCTCGAACACAGGACATTGGAAATGGCACTGGATAAACTGGCACAAGGACAGAAGTGAAATGCTGGTACTCAAAGCTTTCTAAAGGGCAAACTGTCATGACTGAAAGTCTTCACTCGTACTTTACCTTAGGGGAAGCGGGTCTCTGGCGAAGAAGGACGAGGGATGATCGCTGGTGATGCAGGCTGTCCCTCGAGGATGACTGGAGTCTGGAGTCGGACGGGGAAAATGAATGGTCTCTCAGCAAAGTATCACCCGCGTGTATGGCTGTCCCCCTACGACTGCTACTACATGGTTTCTGCTCCCACAACTGACTAACTAACTACTTCTACTGCTGTCTTTCCGTTATCAGGGCTCCGGCTGCGTCATGCCGGTGGTGTGTCTTCCGCTAGGTGTTCAGCCTCTTCCCAGGTTTCCTGCGGAGGTAAGACAATTCAGGCAGCTTAATTTGCCTTTAGGAAGGCCATTTAAGAAGCTTAGCTGGGCTAAGCTTCTTCAAGGGAGCGGCAGTAAGTCTCCTCTCTTTGCCCTTTTTTTATCTGTGTCATCTCAATATCTGTTCCAGGTTAAAAGAAGGACAGATTGGAATGTTGATAACCGGGCTCTGATTTCTAGGTCAAATACGATCGGCCATATGGTTCTCAATAAACAAATGGTAAATTAGGATGGGGGGGAGAGGCGCGCTGTGCACGACTTCTTGTTGATTATAATAATATATATATACGAGCTTGCTGGCGCACATTATGTGAGCTGGAGCCCGGGGCCTGCTGTCTCCCCTACCCCACTGATCCCTTACCTACCCTGCCCAACCTGGGGCAGACAAACAGGTTTGCAGGAAGAAGGTGGATGTCTCCCCTCCCTTCCGTTCCCCTACCTATCCAACCCCCACCAGGGGTGGACAAACCAGTTTGCAGGGGGTGGGTGGCTGTGTCATTTCTCCCCTATTGTCACCTAGAGGAGGACAAACAAGATTAGATCCTCTCATATTTTATTATATATATAAACATATATACACATGTATATACAGTATATATACACACACACACACACACACACACACACACACACACATATATATATATATATATATATATATATATATATATATATATATATATATATATATATATATATATATATATATATATATATATATATATATATATATATATATATATATATATATATATATATATATATATATATATATATATATATATATATATATATATATATATATATATATATATATATATATATATATATATATATATATATATATATATATATATATATATATATATATATATATATATATATATATATATATATATATATATATATATATATATATATATATATATATATATAATAGGGTAAAGGAGCCATTTGGCATCCTGGCGTCCTGAACATTTGGCGTCCTCAAGAAAGGGTGTCATTTCTTGTCCACAGTTATTATTATTATTATTATTATTATTATTATTATTATTATTATTATTATTATTATTATTATTATTATTATTATTTTTATATTTTTGCTGAAGAAAATAACATGCATATATAAAAAAAATTATGTAGTAAGTAGGGTAAAAGGTGCCAAGGCCCTGAGCTGATATGAGAGAGACCTACTGCGTGACTCAACAGCAGCTGTGTGACTGATAAGAGTTGAACCAATATAAACTATCTGTTATTAATCCCACTTTATCGATAAGAGTCTAATTAGGTATCTGCTGCTGATATGATTTAGACCCACTGCATGACTCATGAACAGGTGTATGACTGATAAGAGTTGAACCGTTATAAACTATCTGTTAATAATCCCACTTTATTGATAAGGGTCTGATTAGGAGTTACGTCCCGCTATATAATGTATGAGTTTGGTGAGACGGACATCAGTTCACAGAACAAGTGGCTATACTCCACAACATCCCACCATTAGCACTACCCCTCCTCCTCCTCCTCCTCCTCCTCCTCCTTCCCCTCCTCTCCTAGGTGAATTGAGCCATGCTTCTATCTGTTTTTTATAGCTGTGTTTCTCACCATCTGATCTCTAATACCACCCCATTCAATTATATAGTTATAACTGGGCACCTTGTTATCATCCGTCTTCTTATTCACTTGAAATTCTCTTGCCACATCTAAAATATTATATCCCATAAGCGGGTGGGACAAGTCCCCTTCTTCATTCCATTCAATCGCACATGAATTTTGCAAGTGGTTAACTAAGGCTGTCACATATGGTATTTGACAATCTTTGAATAATATAGGAATAATACCAGTCAGGTCAGGTCTTTTGCGGGTAACTCCGCGGTTGAGCACATTTAAAATTAGCTGTTCTCCCTTCTTCACACGATCGTCTTCGACAGGAGGTATAGGAGGTGGAGGTGTAACTGTTTTGGCAGTTGCTGGAAAATTCACATTTCTCTGTACGTTAAGAGGAATGGGTGCAACACCCGCCCCCCCATTAACCCACCCTCCCCCTCCTCCCTCCTCCTCCTCCTCTTCCTCCTCTGCCACCAGCTCCGTCTTCGCTGTCAGCATGGATGTTAACGTTATTACTATGGTTATTAACATTACTGCAGTTGACGCATGTTTCCTGACCTTTTGTTAACCTCTCATATGTGATAGCTGGTACAACGTAGAATTCCTTCATTTTGTTTTATTTTTTTTCTATTTTAAAAAAGACTGCCTATCAAACTAGCCGCTAAAGGAAGTAATACGGACAGAATGGTGCCGCCTTTGCGACTCTTCAATATGTTCTTCTTCTTCGTTAATGATGCAGATTTCAAGGATATTTGACGGATCTCTCTCTTACACCTTCCGAGTTTTTTAATAAATTTTTTCTCTGGTCAGATTACCACGAAGAAAATTTCTGAAAATTTCAGATATGGTGGCGATAAATGCTTTGCTTAATGTTGGAATTACTCTACTCCTCTCGGAGGGGGATAAACGAGAGAAGAACAAAATAAAATCTTTGTTTTTACGTATTAAAACCTTCTTTTTACAACTCATGTCTGCACAATTTGCGATTCGTCAACCCACGAATTAAATTGTGCAGGATAACCCTTCCAATTGACATAATACTGCGTTTTGCTGCCTCTCCTCCTCCTGTCTAAGATGGTGATGTCATAGGTTTCGGGTAATTCGGTAGGTATTAATTTTTCTCTGTAGAATGTGCCTTTTATTTCTTCTCCCACTAAATCTTCTAAGATGTAAACTGTGGGATTTTGCAGAGTGACGAGCTTCTTGATTTTAAAAATTTCTAGAGTGTTTTGAACAGTTTACCCCCTCCTGAAAACTGCGTTCTGGTTTTCGTCAGCTATACGTACGGTGTCTCCAACGTTCAAGGATGAAGTGACGCGATTCGTTGTGGGAAAAGCGTTTTTATACATTCTCAAGAATTGACTTTTAATGTCCGCTTCGCTTCTCATAGCATGCACCTCCTCGGGCCTGCGCCCCTGCCCCAAACTCTTGTGCAGTGAGTTGTTATCACTGTTAGCTATGTCTCGCAGAACGTCGATATATTTCAACGTGCTGTTGTGTGTGAGGTATCTGTATATGCGGTTTTTAATAGTTTTTATCACCCTTTCAGCTATAGAAGCTTTAATTTCCCGTGAATAGACACTATATAAAAATAGATTTTTACTTTTCAGATATTTCCTTACATGCTGGTTAATAAATTCCCTACCTTCATCACTGTTCAGGCGAGACAGACCTGAAAAATCTATAGATTCTATAATCGTTTTTAGAGCGTTGCACACAGTAAGCCCATCCCTCTTTTTCAAGGGGGGTAAAAAAGAATGATCGAAAAAAACCTCGAAAATTGATCAATGAAAATCCATGCTGGCTGGAGTTTAGTTTATAACCTTCACGTTTGTGCTCTTGTGCCAGTATATGAAGGTTGATTCTTTAAAAAATTAACGACGTTCGCTCTAGTCACGTTTTTGTCTACCATCCTTGCTGCTTTGTGTAGTGCATTCACACTACTGAAACATGGTGGTTGTGTCACATTGCCATATAAATCCCTAGGCAGTCGTAACTGTTCTTCAGCCATATTTGTACGCGATTTGATATTCGGTCTCTCCGAGAATATTCGTTCTGAGCTGCAACAATTCAGGTGTTGACGGTGCGAAGTCTACTAATAGATAACCGTTTAAGTTATGCGTTAAAGCTTTTTTGTATATGTCAGAAAATTCCACACCTCTCCGCCGACCGAACAATTGCCTACCCAAAGTTTCAATTTGACCAATGTCACGATTCGTCATGAGGATGTAATGGGAGCAATTGAGACTGATGCTCCTGCTGAATTTACCCGAATGGAACACGTTCTGGGTTATGAAGGTCACCGATATATTTGAATGTCGTCCGGCGGTGAATGCTTGGGTCACGAATTTACTGTCGCTAGCTTCGAGAAAACAATCATCAAGTACAAATAACAGTCCTTTATTACCACCCTCCACTCCTCTTTCCGTGTAATCGAAAGGGTTCAATATCTCTTTGGATACTTTTAATTTGGTGCTTATGGTGTGATGACTTTCCAGAGGGTGTTCACTCACCTGCAATTTAAAATACAGTGAAAGTCAGCCTCATACATTTCTATTATGTTTTGACACAGCACAGATTTGCCACTATTGCTGAAACCCGCTATGATAATCCCCGCAGGAACAGCGAAAAGGTTAAGATTTCTCCTTGGAAAGGACCAGTTTCCACGTTTAAAGTTCAAGGTGTACTGAGAGGATGCGATGATCTGCGCGTTGTTATATATTAAGGTGAAGATTGTAGAGAAAAATGAAAGTTGTAGAGAAAATGAATTTTAATAAATAACGTTTTTTATTGACATATGTATACATTACAGGGCATATACAGTACATGTGTATATTTTTAGCTGGTGGTGGTTATATACAAGCGAGCATTTTTTTATTCACAGAGCGAGTGTGATGCTGACTATAAAATACTCTGACTATAAAACATATTTACATTATTTAAAATTATATATACACACACACACACACACACACACACACACACACACACATACATATATATATATATATATATATATATATATATATATATATATATATATATATATATATATATATATATATATATATATATATATATATATATATATATATATATAATCTGTATATATATTACACACACAAACAAGGCATTTAGGCTGAGTGAGTAATTTGTATATTCTTACTATGATACATATTTACATTAATTGAAAAACTGTACATTCTTCTCACACGCGTCTACTCAAGCTCAGCCGTTGGCATCAGCTTGGCCCATGCAGATTGCAACAACTACTGCTGCTGCCGCTGTTGCTGCTGCTGCTGCTGTTGCTGCTGTTGCTCATCTACCAACTTGCTGTCCATTCTCCATCTTTTAGAACAACCTTTTATCCGAGGGTACTGAATCACCACAGTAAAAGGTTGTACATCGGGAATTCTGGATGTACTTGGTATAGGTGGAGGGAAGGGCGGCGATGGTGCTTGAGGTAATGTGTCATCATCTTCGCTAAAGGCTTCCTCTAACTCGCTCGCTGCAATCTGTGGATGTCCGTAAGCGAGAGATTTAAATGGAGAGAGGTAATAATTATCTCTTGTCCTGTAAAGGACACAGAGCTACCTTTCTCTGCTGGGTGTGACACATTGTTCCCTGCATCATCTGCAAAGTGTGCACTGTAGTGTGGGTAATCTCATTATTTTTTATTACATCCAGGTATTGACTGTGACTAATTTTTTTTTGTCTGCAACTCTGAATCCCCTTTAAAGTATTGCACCCGAACGTTTTGTGTTTCGTAAGAATACACTTTAGGTTTAACACCGATGAATTCAGTGATGAGTTCAGCTCCTGTTTCGACTTGAACGAGTCCGAGTTTTCCCTGGCGCGAACTGTCATACGCTATGTGAGTTATATATATATATATATATATATATATATATATATATATATATATATATATATATATATATATATATATATATATATATATATATATATATATATATATATATATATATATATATATATATATATATATGTGTATATATTTATATGTGTATATAATATATATATATATATATATATATATATATATATATATATATATATATATATATATATATATATATATATATATTATATTTTGGGGCCTCTGACGATCACAATTGATCTCACCTTTTTGGGGCATCTTCGCCAACAAAGCATCACTGAAATGGGGTTCGACCCATTTTACCAGGATGGGCCTCTCTTCAACCTCATTCTTTTCGCTCTGTTAGCTATTGCCAAGAGCCTCACGGCGTCTCTGCTTTTGTGAAAACAGATGATTCGAATACCCAACAGAGTAAAAAAACCAGTTATTTCGCTGCTGACTGTAGGAAACACGCTAGTACTGAAGGTGTTACTCGATTGCGTAAGTTCCTGAAATCCCAAAAATCTCACATACAATCCTCAAAGTCAGGTGGGAAAATCAATTTCGATTATTGCAAAAGGATTGCACTTACGGGATTTTAGGCCACGCCAGAGGTTGCCACCGAGGAATATGATGAAATCAGTATCATTGCTTCCCACGTCGAGGTATACAATGGCAAGAACAAAATAATAATATAAAGAGGTATGCTCTTCCTTCTCGTGTCTCCTACGTCTGTGTTGATCTGGCTTCCTCGTTTTCATAAAAACAGAAATTGATCATCTGTCTTCACAAAGAAGGTTAAGAGTCAGCTCCATACGGATGAACTGTGTCTGATTTATCACAAGTTTTGTAATCGGACACGTGACGCATCTGGATTCCACAGACATTTTCGTTTACACTGATTTTGCATCCATTCTTCGGGAATGATTGGTATTCCCTTAAAGGAACGTCAGGGACTTCCAGCAGATGGTAATGATTTGGAATAATTCTTCATCTATTTTTCTACCTATATGTATGCATAATTATGTATAATTGTATATATTTATTTAATAAATAAAACTCCGCATCTTCTAGCAAGATGAGGTTTAG
>NC_089796.1:33925560-33930560 GCF_040412425.1 Macrobrachium rosenbergii | reverse complement strand
AGGACACCAAATGTTCAGGACGCCAGGACGCCAAATGGCACCATTTGCCCTACTTACTACATATTTTTTTATTATATATGCATGTTATTTTCTTCAGCAAAATATATAATAAAATAAATAAATAAATAAATAAATAAATAAATAAATAAAATAATAATAATAATAATAATAATAATAATAATAATAATAATAATAATAATAATAATAATAATAATAATAATAATAATAATAATAATAATAATAATAATAATAATTGAGGACGCCAAATGACACCCTTTCTTGAGGACACCAAATATTCAGGACGACAGGACGCCAAATGGCACCTTTTGCCCTACTTACTACATAATTTTTTTTTATTATTTTCTTTATAATATAAAATAAATAAATAAATAAACAAATAATAATGTAATAATATATATAATAATAATATAATAATAATAATAATAATATACATAATACTGTATAATAATAATAATGTATGTATATAAATACATATTATATCAGGATGCCAGGACGCCAAATATATATATACTTACTATATAATTTTTTTATTATTTATATATATATATATATATATATATATATATATATATATATATGTATGTATATATATATATATATATATATATATATATATATATATATATATATATATATATATATATATATATATATATATATATATATATATATATATATATATATATATATATATATATATATATATATATATATATATATATATATATATATATATATATATATATATATATATATGGTGATCATCAAATGCCCCCTATATAAAAAATATATATATATATATATATATATATATATATATATATATATATATATATATATATATATATATATATATATATATATATATATATATATATATGAATATAAGAAGGCCCATAAAACACTATTTAAACGTTGAAACCATATATTTCGGGCACTAGCTTCTGTGCCCCTGTTCACTGGTAGAATATGGACAGGTGGAAAGTTACAATGGTATATATACAAAAACATAAAGGTGTGGCCCTAGGCCTCCGATGTTATGGAGGTGGCGTTTCTTAAGAAGGAGGAGAATGTCCAAATTCCCTAGTGGTTTTTGGCCTCATTAGCTCCCGCAGGGATGATGGTATGTACAGATATCTTTCATATTTTGTGCTATCAGGTGCTGTTGAAAACAGTGAGTCCCACTCCAGAAATTTGTGCTACAAATTAAAAAGACTGATTAGGAACAGCGTATGGAATAATCTTGCCCTTCCCAATAATGTGCTGAATCTCTAACCATCCCCTCACTGCAGAAGAACAGACCGTTTTAAATCTTGGAGTTTCATTCGCTCTAAAACCTGGTCCTGAGAGTAATCTTAATTTCCTAGTTGCTTTTGATAAACATTTTGCAAAAACAATTATGACAAGAAAGAGGCATGTCTCAAAGGCATTTTGCTAAATGTCTTGGAGCAAAATAACAACAAAAAATTCGCTCCCGAAAAGATTCCAAAATGCATTAGTTAGTTTAAGGAAAAGGGGGGATATCATCATCACAAAATCTGACAAAGACGGGAAAATAGTTCTGTTAGACAAGGAGACATACATCAATAAAGTTCAAGAACTTCTAAACGATGCGGAGACCTATGACAAATTAACGAAAGATCCCACAACAAATATTGCTGCTCAATTTAACAAATCAGTCAGAACCATAGGGGCAATAAAAAGACATAGAATTACTAGAGACATTCAAGGTAATCAACCCCTCTCTCCCCTATTTTTACGGCCTCCCGAAAACACATAAAGATGGGATTCCTTTACGCCCCATAATATCTAGCAGGGGCTCTTTCATGAACAAATTATCAAAATGGCTCGCAGACTTGTTATCACCCTTTCTAGGAACCTTCTCATCCTCCCACGTCAAACATGCAGAGGATTTCATACAAAAATTTAATAGTTTAAACAGCCCCTCAAACAACATCAAATTGCTCAGCCTAGACGTCGAGTCATTATTTACTAAAGTCCCGATTGCCGACGTGTTGTCTTTCTTAGAGAGGAAGTTACAACCATATGAAGACCATTTTCCTCTTGGCATAGATAAAACTTTAAAACTTATCAACCTCTGTGTAACTAACAACGTGTTTTCTTTCAATGGTAATTTTTACAAACAAAAATTTGGCTGTAGCATGGGAAGTCCCCTATCACCCCTTCTAGCAAACTTGTACATGGAATATTTTGAAACAGAACTTTTGTCGTCTATCAAACCCCATAATATGATCTGGCTTAGATATGTAGATGATATCTTTACTTTCTGGGACAATAGCTGGGGACTTTAATGAATTTTTTAATAGGCTAAATTCGCTAGTTCCGACCATAAAATTTAAAACAGAATGGGAAAAGGACGGAAAACTGCCGTTCCTAGATGTACTGATCATAAGAAAACAGAACAGGTATGCATTTACAGTATATAGAAAACCCACCTTCGCTGTCTCCTACATTCATTTCTTAAGCTACCACGACGTCTCCGTAAAAATCATGGTAGGGTGCAACTTATTCCTCAGAGGACTTAGGATATGTTCAAATGAGTACCTGGATAAAGAATTTAACACGATCCGCCAACACCTAACGCAACTGCTATATCCACCACACATTATCGAGAGGGCTATTAACAAAGCGAATAAAATATACTATAGGGGTCCCACTCACAACAGACAAATAGATTTCAACAACAAAATAAAGCTTCCATACGATGAAAACATCCAAAAGGCCTCCGAACAACTCAGGCCTAACAATCCTTTCATTTTCCATTATCCCAAATCCATCGGGAGTTCGCTTGTTAACGTATACTTAAATAACAAAAGGGAAGAAGCCGGAGTTTACAAGATACCGTGTAGTAATTGTCAGGACATCTACGTAGGCGAGACAGGTAGATCGCTCTCGCAAAGAATAACAGAGCACAAAAGATCAGTACGTTACGCTTCGGAGAGTTCGGGAATTTTCCTACATATCAGACATACAGGGCATGTCATTAACTGGAGTGGGGCGGAGTTGGTTTTCAAAAGTAGCTGTCCGTACAAAAGAAGGATGCTGGAATCTGCTATCATCAATCAAACCAACAATATGAACCTGTCAGGAGGACATTGGAAATCGGATGACATCGACACCTTAATCCTCAAACCCCTCCTGAAGAAGATGACCCAAGAAACGCGACCGCCAGATCCATCGCCAAACGGGAGCTAATGAGGCCAAAAACCACTAGGGAATTTGGTCATTCTCCTCCTTCTTAAGAAACGCCACCTCCATAACATTGGAGGCCTAGGGCCACACCTTTATGTTTTTGTATATATACCATTGTAACTTTCCACCTGTCCATATTCTACCAGTGAACAGGGGCACAGAAGCTAGTGCCCGAAATATATGGTTTCAACGTTTAAATAGTGTTTTATGGGCCTTCTTATATTCATATTACACTGTAGTATTACAGGAAAAGACATTCATATATATATATATATATATATATATATATATATATATATATATATATATATATATATATATATATATATATATACATACACACATATATATGTATATATATAATATATATATTTATATATACACACATATATATATGTATATATATATATATATATGTGTATTTATATATATATATATATATATATATATATATATATATATATATATATATATATATATATATATATATATATATATATATATATATATATATATATATATATATATATATTTATATATATATATATATATATATATATATATATATATATATATATATATATATATATATATATATATATATATATATATATATATATATATATATATATATATATATATATATATATGTGTGTGTGTATATATGTGTGTGTGTATAATATATGTATATATATATATATATATATATATATATATATATATATATATATATATATATATATATATATATATATATATATATATATATATATATATATATATGTGTGTGTGTGTGTGTGTGTGTGTGTGTGTGTGTGTGTGTATACATATATATATATATATATATATATATATATATATATATATATATATATATATATATATATATATATAATATATATATATTTTTGGCCTTTGTGAAAGTATACACACATATATATATATATATATATATATATATATATATATATATATATAATTTTTTTTTCTCACCCCTGGGCATCTTCGCCAGCAAAGCATCACTGAAATGGGGTTTAGTTTTACCAGGGATGGGCCCTTCCCCATTCTTCGCTCTGTTAGCTAGCCAAGAGCCTACGGCGTCTCTGCTTTTTTGTGAAAACAGATGATTCCTATGCAGAGTCCCAAAACCAGTTATTTCGCTGCTGACTGTAGGAAACACTCCAGTGCTGAACGTGTTCCTCGGTGCGTAAGTTCCTGCCATATTACAATCCTCAGAAGGTGGGAAAATCAATTTCGCATATGTGGTAGGCATTGCACTTACAGGATTTTAGGCCACGCCAGAGGTTGCTAGTGAGGAATATGTGAAATCGGTAACACTGCTTCCCCACGTCGAGGTATGCAATGGCAATAGGAGACTTCCTGCTCGAAGCTCTTCCTTCTCGTGTCTCTTACGTCTGCGTTGACCTGGCTCCCTCGTTTTCTGGAAATTGATCATCTGTCTTCACAAAGAAGGAGAGTCCGCTCCATACGGATGAACTGTGTCTGATTTATCCCAAGTTTTGTAATCGGACATGTGACGCATCTGGATTCCAGAGACATTTTCGTCTCCACTGAGCTGCTCCAGTCTTCGGGAATGGTTGGGATTCCCGGAAATGTCAAGGACTTCCAGCAGATGGCAATGATTTGGAATAATTCTTCATCTCTTTTTCTAACTATGTCTATGTATAATTATGTATAAGTGTATGTATAAATAAATAAAGCTCGCTAGAAAATGAGGCTCCGTAAGCAAGGCCCTGGGATTCTCT
>NC_089796.1:33873060-33918060 GCF_040412425.1 Macrobrachium rosenbergii | reverse complement strand
TCTTAGATGTTTTAATGCATAAAGAACCATTTCAATGCAAATTCAGTATTTATAGGAAACCAACCAACAACTTAACTTATGTCCATTTATATTCAGGTCATCACCTTAAAATCAAAATGTAAATTTTTTCTTCTATGTTTTTACGAGCTTTGTGCATTGTCAGTCCTTAGTATTTGGATCAAGAAATTGAATATATAAGAAAAATAGGGACAGATTTATGTTATCCTTCACATATACTAGATATTTGTTATAACAAGGCCAACAAAAAGTTTTATAGTGAAAGTAGTACGGAGAAAGAAACCCCTAAGAACATTCTTAGCTTGCATTATTTTAGTGGTTTTGAAAAAATAAAATCATTGTTAAAACCTTTTAATGTAATCTCGTTTTTTCCTATAATAACACACTAAAAAGAATGTTATTAAGAAAATAGCCCTAAAGAAAACAACAACAGAATATATAAAATTCCATTTTTGGATTGCCCCTCTTTTTCTATTGGTCAATCTAGCAAAAATTTAGATGTGCATATTAGGCAACATAAGTATTCAGTCAAAACTGGACAAACATCCAATGCTAAATTCATTCGTTTAAGTGAAAACTCTCACAGGATAAATTGGACTGATAGTTCAGTGATTGCCAGATCGAAAGATTTCTCTTCAAGAAATCTACTGGAGCCCTCTATTATCCAGCTTACTGCCAGCTGTAATTTTAACCTTAGCCCTGGCATGAATTATTTGGACCCCTGTATTAGAAAAATGTTCAAGAATCACCTAAAAGATAAAATCACTGACTTAATTACAAATTAATTACCTTATATATATTTTCTATGTATCCGTATGTTTAATATATTTTTTTATTTGTAAAAATGTTCATCTTGCAAAAATTATTATTGTTTACAAAAATGAAAATTATTTTGTTGTACTAATATTTTTTGGGTGGTCAGTCACACCCTTCTATAGTCTTTTAATTGGCCTGTCCCTGCTTCTGAATGGTTGATCCTAATCCTTTGTAAAACCTCTAAATATTTAACCCTGCTTTGGCAATTCTACTAATTCTTCAATTGTGTTGAATTCCAGGTACATAATTTTCCTTTATAATCCCCATCTGTCATTTATATGAGCTCTCTTTGTAAACTTACTTTTACATTTCTTCAGTCGGCTAAGTAAAGGACGAAAGAGTCGAAAGGCCTCGCAGGACCCCAGTGTTTCCGTTTCCTTCGTGGATTTTATCTTTATTTATATATTCATCACGTTCCATATTCTCGTGATTCAGTTATACACAGACACACACACACAGACACACACACACACACACACACACACACACACACACACACACACACACACATATATATATATATATATATATATATATATATATATATATATATATATATATATATATATATATATATTGTCAAGAATGAACATCCCTCCCTTCCTGTATATTTAACTCCAGCAATCAATTTTGGATTAATCTTTTATTCCTCTGTCTTTCGAATCAGGCGTCTCAGGGAAACTGCACTTATTTGAACCAGTTCACAGCCGTTAGTAAACCTCCCTTCCCCCCCTTAAAAGATCGTATGATGCTGGGACCAAACCCCAGTCTCCCCCCATCGCCTGAGATGGGGTAGCAATTAGTGTTCAGGAAAGCCCATGCTGGCGTATGACTCCTTGCAGGTACGTTGTGGCCCAAAAGCGAGATACCCCCAAGACACCATGTTTTGGAAACAGAAGGCCCCACTCCTTGCTCTGATCTCGTCTGCACCGCACGTGCTACATTTCCCTGCTCCGCTGGTGTGACGATCTTCGACGGGCAGCCAAACCGATTGTTAGGTGCCAACAATGGTCATAAAAGGTTCGTACGTTGCGAGTAGTCAAATAGCCAGCTCTGTTCCTTGTACTTAAACTCCTTAATTTCCATTTCTTTAAACTTTAACCTTTCCCTCCACAACGCAATCCTCCCTTGTTCGCCTACCTGTATCCCCATGCCTTGCCATTTGCGTACCTTGAACTCGAGTAAAGATCCCGAAATAACAATCAATTATCCCTCCACCAGTGCCATTCAAGGGCTATTTAAGTTAAGCTGTAACATTGTTCAATTCATCTTTGTGTGAGTATAATCACGTGTTCATGGTTAAAGCCTACGCTGCTCCGATTCTCAGATCATATTTGCGTGCTTCCATTAAAAGCATCTTCTAGGCCACGTTATGTTTTGTTTTTAAGAACGTGTATTGGGTGACCTTTCATAGGAAGATTTCAATTCTCTTAGTTTGAGCAGGGCTAATTCAGAACGTCTCTTTCAGGAGGGACACGTGGCTTGATCGCAATCCATGCTTCAATACCCCGCCTGCCACCCAAATTCTGATAATTCCTGGTCGCAGTCTGTAACAGTTTCCGTTGTGGCCCCAAATGTTCATATGAAGTATTCTGCCATCCTGGAGCTCCATCATTTGCATTACCTGAGACTATTTCACGTAATCAGGGCAAGACTGAATGTAATTATTAACACTGAACTTATTGTATTGTATATTGCCCCATTTTAATCCACTTGCTTGTTGCCAAATCATTGCATTATTGTTCCCTGTGTCCTATTCTGAATCTGTCCCTTAGTGGTTATGTTGTGTCGTGTCTCACTGTTGATTTGCTAAGTTTCTGTACATAAATCCCTGTAAACTGGTAAAAGAATTCTAAATTTCCATACGGCAACCTTCCCTATTCAAGTATAACTCCAGGAAATTCTGAGGTAAGTTTTCATATTACTTATTCCCTTGCTCATAAACTGGACTTTCTTGGGTTTGTGGCAGCATCAATTATAGTTTTGATTAAATTTCTCACCAAGGCGAAGGCCAGTTTATGACAGTGACGACCAAATGCCAGGATTTAGTCAAATAGCTGTAATTAGCTTCGCTATTAAGCTAGACTAGAAAACCAGGAATATATAAAATCGATTATCACATTCACGATAACCATTACATTACTCAAAAGCACAGGAAGCGATCAGAGCCGACGTCTTTGGTAAACAGAGTGTGTGCATGTTTTAATATTAAGAATCAGGTAAATAATATTATTTCTTTAAAGAAACGCAACAATTCTCGTATCGTTAAAAGCGTTCATAACAAGGGAATGCATAGGGTTCTTATAGTAGCAAAAACTGAGAGAAAGGCGTGAAATGTTTGCCCTGCAAAATCTCTAGAGTGTAGGACAGTGTTGAGTTATAGACGAGTACTTAGGAAGTAGGAAGTGTTAGTTAGGGAATTTTGCATGTGTACGCTAGGACCAGTAGCTAGGTGTTTATTTTGGAATAGTTACGGCAAAGAAAATGTACGTTTCTTGGTTAGTGATAAATTTTGGAATAACGATTAGTTTACAGGAAACCGTATAGCGATATCTGGCAGTTATACGGCCAGCCAGACACAGTTGTGTTGATATCACGCATGCGTCAAACTGTCCCAGTGTTGGAAGAAAAAGTTCCAAGCGTAGTTATTTAACGACCCCCCAGTGCATAGTAAAGTATATTAACGTAAGGACAGTGCTGATATTCAAAGAGTAATAATTCATTTCGCATTTTAAAACCCGCATTTAGCAAGAAAGTAGAGGTTTTTTCCTTTTGCAATTCCACTTCATTCTGTCGCCGACAAGCAAGACACTATTAATCAGCTGTTTTCCCGCGCGTATTCGTTCCCTCAACGTTCGATCAAGGAACGAGCCTCCTCCTTGTATGCTTACCGAAAATAGGGAAACGTGAAACAATTTGAAACACCCGTGCGTACCATACCCTAAGTTTTCTATGAGTGCAAATAGTACCAATTCCCTAATATACTTAACGTAATTTCGCAACCATCATTTAATCCTCGCTTAAGAGCAAAATAAAGGGATTAAAATTCCGTAACAAATACGTGCCATTACAAATTGCTCACTGAGAGAGAGAGAGATCGTTTTTGTTCTCCCCCTTCTCTCGCCTCTCGCATTAGTTCATTTTAACATGGGACAGACGTAATTTACTTAAGAGTTTGGGAATCAAATCATAGATTATAAAAGCCAGATACAAAAAATTAGATTAATAACAAAACCTGAAATTTCAAATTCATTACCCATTTAAATTTTATCCTATACTCAGTGCGAAATTTCTGAATGCTTGTGTTTAGCGGATTACTCAAGCAAACCAGCTTTTTCTTTCCAAGTGCTTCAACCCAGAATCATTTAGCGTACATTATAAAGCGCATATATATTATATCTTGTTACGTGTTCCAACTGCTGTGCGGGAGTGGGTATATCTTATCTCAGACTTGCGTGTTGCAAGTGCTAAACCATTGCACATTGTGTGCCTCCCTCATAGCCTACCTGTCCTCATATCAGGCAGCGCCCACTAGTTCTCATAAGTAGCTACCCACTCGTGTCACATCCAGTTTCCATTTCTCTCCGTGCCCCTAATCTGCGGCACTGCTAAGCCCCCAATCACTGAAGCACTTATCTTTCTCCTTTCACTTTCCTATCTCTTCCCTTCTGTTGGAGTCTCCCATTTACCTTTCTACACCCTACTTACCTTCTGCTCCGGCAGAATACCTCACCTTCAGTGCCAATTCATGCGCTGACATTTTGCATTGCTCCACAGAGCGCACCGGCACCACAGTGCCACCGAACCCAAGCAACCTCTTATAAGCCATTGCACCTGTATTGAAGAAACAGGGTGCCATACAAACAGTGTTTCCGCCCATAAGGAACACCCCATTAACAGTGCATCTGCCCATAGGGACCATAGAGCCTTCAGGAGCACTCCATTTACCAGCGTATCCGCCCATAAGGACTCAGACTTCCTTCAGGAACGCTTTCCCCTAGTGTGACCCTGGCAAGGCACCCTCCTCCACAGTGCCACCTCATTCAAAGGTGCCACTCATTGAAGTGTCACTGGTCCAAGGGCACTGCCTCATTGTCACAAACCTTTTCCTCCGGGAACACCCAAATAACTCACTCAGCACCCCTTCCCCATCAGCAACATGTCAACCGAGGAGCACCAATACTTTAGAATATAGGGAAGGAGGACGGTCTTTCCAGCCAGGCCCTTCAAAGGTTTGTGAAGGAACAGATCGCTGAGAAGAGGAAGTATGAAGAAGAACAAAGGCAGCAAGAAGCAGAAAGAGAAGAGCGGAGAAGACAGCAAGAAGCCAAGCAGCGGAGAGAAGAAGAGAGAGAAGAAAAACGAAGACAGCGTGAACTAGCCCTCAAAGACAGGGAGCTCGAGTTGGAGAGAGCCAAGAAGGAAAGCACAGAAGCTTTAGCAGCACAGCAAGTCTCTAGCCCCACTCCATTGGCCACAAATACCTCTCTTTCGACAGTCAATAACCTTGTGGGAAAGTGGACTGAAGACGAGCTGGAACAATGGCTCGAAGACATCGAGTTCCTCTTCGAGACCTATGATGTCAGCCTGGCTGAGAGGGCCTTACTGCTTACCAAGCACCTAGACGGGAAGGCTAAGGCTGCTCACCGAGCCCTGGAAAGAGATCAACGAGGGGATATGGCTACTGTCCGTGAGGCCATCGCTAAGGCGTATGAAATCACCCCTGAGAGGTGGAGACAAAGATTCAGAGGTATGGCTAAGAATGTCGGCTGGTCCTGGACGGAATGGGCTTGTCACAAGACCCAAGCGGGGACCCGCTGGCTAGAATCTATGCGGTGCAACACCTTTGAAGATTTGTTCAACCGGACCATGCTGGAGGATCTCTTCCAGTGTGCGCCCGGGCCTCTGGCTGTGCATCTTAATGATAAGCAGCCATCCACCCTCAAGGAAGCCTGCCACTTAGCTGATGCCTGGGAGACATACAATCCTTCCCATGGCACCTTGCAGTGCAAAATAGTGCCACCCGGCCACCTCTCAGGCCTCAATCGCTCGCGGAACGGCCCACCTAACAAACCTCCGTGTCCCATCTGTAAAAGGTATGGCCATGCCGAAGCAGATTGCCGCTATAAGGATGGCAATCAGCAGGGCAACAACTCTTGGCAGCCTACCAGCAACCATCAGTCCTCCTCTCCGCCCAATTCGACACCGGCTTCCCAGCACACCGTCACTGCCCGGGAAATCAACATATCACCGGTGCCCCTGCCGAGACTGTGGAGCTTCAGGACACTCTTCTGCTGGGTATCCTGCATGCCCAAAACATGTGGTCACGCCCAGGCACATGAACATGATCAGTGCCACCGCCTCCTTAGCTGCGCCGCCAGAGAGAACTCACCCTGAGAGGGTCTGGACACAGTCCGTCTCAGTGGCTTCTCTGGAAGGTTCCAGCCCCCCAGTGCACCTGCCAACTACTGCCAACACTGGCTCAGACATTAGTCTGATCGATAGGGCCCAGGTGCCCGCCAGTGCCACGGTAGAGGAGCATACCAAGTGGACCGTGATCTGGGTGGACGAACAGTCCCTGACCGTCCCCACAGTTGAGCTCAGGGTGATTACCCCTTGGAGCAATAAGGTGCATCGTCTTGGTGTTGTCAAGCATATTAGGCACGGAGTGGAGTTCCTGCTTGATTGAGACATCCTCTGGGGATGTCCAACCCCCACACCACTCTGTTGCCTGACTGCTTCCGCCAGCACCTCCAGCACCACATCTTCAGATAGGGACAGCCTTTGTGACAGCTGTGCCCCCATCAGCTGATACTAATCCACCCCAAACACATCCTAGGCCTAGTCCACGGGTCGTGCGACCAGACGGCCACCAAGGAATTACTCCCTCATCACAAAGGGAGCGAACAAATTACCGCTGCCGGACCTGCAACGTAAGGGGTCACTCTGAGAGATGGGCAAAGTACCCCAGTAGGCTAGCTGCAGCGGCTACCTCCACCGAACCAAGAGGCCCAGTCCTCTCACTAAGACAGGAATTGCTGTCCAAACTCATGCCAGCGACTCCGAGGGGTCTCGATCCCCCGGGGCCCCCTTCAGCTTTGTCTGACATCAATTCACTGCCAGTGCCACTTGCAAGCACTGGTCAGTGCCAAGCTCCACTCAGCTTGGCTGGATGCTCCCCTGTCAAGCGTGCTTCCCGAGCCTGGCCCTGAGTTAGTGCCAGTGCCGGATTTTAACATGACTCGGATCCTCCACGGGAGATCCACCAAATCTCACTACTTTGATCATCGCTTTAATATCATGTGTCGAACCTCCGACCCCTGATGTTTCTTCTTCCCACACTCTTCCACCTGCTGAGGATGACCCTCTAGCAGGCCTGGATGTTACCTCTTTTCTGGTCAACCAGGAGCTGTCCGGCCAGGATGCAGACGCTGGTTCTCTTCCCACGATGGTTGTTATCTACCAGTAAAGAGGCCAGCCCAAAGCCCTTCACAAACTTGGTGAATTTTAATATATTTATTTATTGATTTTATTTTATTTTATTTTTTCATAAAAATTTTTCTACTTTTATGTTGACTTTATAATTTTTTTTACTGTCGGTATAATAATTGTTATTTTAACTTTAGTTTTAACTGCTCTTTATAATTTATTGCAGACTGATGATGTGCAAAGGATTGCACGAAACGTTTCTAAATAAAGAACTTTGAAGACTTCTTGTCTTATGGATCTCCTGATTGTGAATTTGCCACTTGACTGTTGGCTGTATATATATATATATATATATATATATATATATATATATATATATATATATATATATATATATATATATATATATATATATATATATATATATATATATGTTGTGCTTTATTAATCTATCTTTCTGTTTATGCCTGCTATTCATTTGCCAAGTTAAGAAGATTTCTTTTCTTTGTAGATGCTTATTGTTCTGGCTTTGTTATGTAGTAGCGCATTTAGTCCCAGGAAGCTTAAGAAGATGCTTAGTAGCTTCTTTCTTTCATTAGCTATAAAAGAAACAAAGTTACAATGGGTTACAAAATGAATTGTAGTGCAAGATTAAAGTGTGAGACAAATGTGAACCTTTCTTCTTATATCAACCCACAATGGTGAGGCTTACAACCTCATGCCCTTTCTTTTTCTGTTTCCTTGCCTTCTCTCTTCTCTCTGCTATCTTCTCTGCTGCTCCCCCTCAGAACTGGGCTTGTTTAGGATTTTTGGAAATCGCATAGCCTCAAAGGAGGTGCTTGCATGTCACCGGAAGTTATGAATTCCGGTGGATGTTTATCCAGTTAAGGCCACCATGTGTTTTGTTACAAATTCCTTGTGATTTCCAGCTCAATTAAGTGCAGTCATAATGGCTTCGTAACCACGGCAGAGTCATAGCTTGTACCCGAGTTTGGCTTTTGTAACCACAACACAGGTTTTGCTTTTCTAGCACTGGTTTACAAATCCCTTTATGATTTCCAGTTTGACTAAGCATACCCGAGTTTTGACCTTGTCATCACGATATAGCTAAAACAGAAATGTTTTGCTATTCTCCCTTTCTCTCTCTCTCTCTCTCTATTCATTTCTTCCAATCTCCCTCTCTCTAACTATCAATGTCTATTAATGGTAGGTTTCTCTCTCTTTCTCTCTTTTTCTGTGTTAATTAACATTTAGGATATTCAGAATTCCTAGCTATAATTACATCACTCGGTCACGTACCAACATTGTCTTCAATGTTTAAATAATTATAATAAAATGGATACAGTATTAAAAATCAAAATTGGTAATAAAATGACATAGCAAAAGTGGTTTCTCTAACTGTGGCGTAAAAGATATATGTGTGTGCTAAAGCATCAAACACTATATTATAATCAAACACAATAAAACATTAAATATTTCAACTACAAGTACAATACCTCATTTGCATGTCAAATAAGTGTTAATATATACATGATGTTAACATCAATTATAAATTATTGTTTCCTCTTAATTCTGTCAAAATCTCTTGTATTTTTCTGATCACAAGATTCCTTACTATAATTATGAACAAAATAATAGGTACCATTATCAGCATTAGATTTAATAATGATAAAACTGTGGAGACTGTTCCTTTATAGTAGAAATATTCATCAACATAGTTCAGATTGTCAGATTTCTTTAATTCTAACTGAGACAACTTAAATTCATCTATTTAAGTGTGTGTAATTCTTATATGGCACATGTTTGTTGAAACTGTATGTTGTGAAGAGATGAGGTTCATAATACAATTGGTTTGCTATCACTAACTGACATGATGTTGTAAAAGATTTAACATTTTCAAATTTTACTTCTGTACTAATGTTGTGACATTCAACTTTAGCTACAACTGTATCTGTGGAAAATACAAAAATTTCCTAATCAATTATAAAGGCTTCTAATCTTTTGTCATAATTTGTTGTACATACATCTTTCTCTTGGTTTTGGTTTAACACAATTTCTTGAATACATGGATATGCATTAGTGCTCATATGTAGTGGTATAGGGACAAATTAGATAGGAAAGCATAAAGAGAATAGAGATAGAATAGAGAGAGAGACAGAGGGAGAAAGAATAAAGAGAGAGTAGAGAGAGAAAAACAACAATTAAGCCTTGGTTGTTATTGTATTCCAAGACTAGAAGTGCTGAATATGTAAACCGCGAGAAACCGCCTTGCACAAACTCAAAACAGTGAGCGAGTATATCGCGCCCAGGGCCATAAAACGGATCGTAAAATCAGGAAGGACAAAGTGATGTAATTCAACACCTCTCCAATCAAACATTCTAGGGAGGAGTCTTTTACACCTCCTCCTAAGATCATTTCCAATCAAATCCTCTAAGGAGAGATTTTAACAACACCCACCACCGTTCTTCCCAATCAACTGTTTAAGGGGAGGCCTTACAGATAAAATCTTCCAATGGGGAACTGAAAAGGAGGAGTTGGAAAGATAACCAGAAAACCCAGGGGTTCCAGAGAAGCCAGAAGCCAGAAGAACAGCATTCGAGTCCTAATCCACCATCCAGGGAAGACATAACTTTCCCTTGCTTTCTTGCTCCCAAACAGACTTAATTGAACTGTCTAGCAAGAGTGATTTCAAGATAGTAACTGTAACCGTAAATTATACTTAAGTTTGTAGTTAACTTTTATCATTAAAGTAAAGAAAACTACTGTTTCGTCTCCATTATGCCTTTCTGAGAGATATCACTACCTTAATATAATTCCCTTCGAAATAACAGACTCGTAAGCGGCCAACGATGGGAGAGACGCTGTGGACGACTGTTTCGGCAACTTAGAAGAAATATGCAGGTAAGAAGGAAAATTAATATGTCGGGCACGACACTTATACAAGTTATCAAAATTACATATATATTCCTGTTCTCTTAATAGATTACACTCCTTAAACTGTTTGTCTGTAAAGAATGACAACAACAAAGCATGTTCTTCTAATGGAAAATGCTTGATTGTTTTTGAATGATGAGTTTGTTATTTATCAACATGGGGAATGGATACAGTGTGATTAATGTGTTTGTGATCCTATTATTGGAAAGTACAATTAAAATAATTTTATCATAAAGTACTTTGACACTTATTAAATTGTAATACATAAATACATCATCTACAAGTGGTTGTAAATGCTTTTCCATGATATAAAACTTAATTATATCTTCAAGTTCTTTAGGAGTAATTAGTGTTGGCTCAAGATACCTTTCTAAGCAAGCAAAATGGCATTTAATGTGTTTTTGTGTTCTTGCAGAATTACTTCACTTTCTAGAAGAAATGTATTTAAGAACTGTATATTCTCTAACTTACTTAGTTCTGTTGTCACATCTTCATTTGCCTTGTTTATGAAACCTTTCAGTTTTTCTATTTGTTCTGTATTTTGGTTTTGAGAACTTATTACTTAATTTATCACTGTTCTTCTTGTTGTGGCCCACTTTTCTAGCCGGTCAATTCTTTCTTTTTTGTGTTCTGCATTTGATTCAGTGGCAACCCCAAATAATGTGTTCAAAGCAGTTCCTATGAAGGGCAGGAGGGATCTTTTTGATCTTGTTTGTACAGTCACTTGTATTTCTGCATTTAAGTTTTCTAACAAGTCAGTAACACTGTTGTTATCCCCCTTCTGCAGAATTGTCCCAATATTCTTTTGAATGTCTTTTAAGTTTTTCTCATTACCTAACGCTGATGATATGTTTATTTTTATTATGCCTGAGTCTTTAATCATCTTGACATTTCCATGTCTTTTCAACAATGATCCCTTTCTTATTTCCGCTTCTGAAGAAATGAGTCCAAACAGGACTATTACAATGATGAGCCGCATTTTTGCATCTGTAAGAATAGACTTTTATCAGATTTTTTATATATATCTATTTAGGTTTTTCTATATACATTACATTTATGATAATTTTACTATATATATTATATACACTTATATATGTATTTGACTCTGTCTGTTTCGCAGATTATATCTTTTGTTTACAACATTATTTACACCATTTTCATGTCTTAGGTTATCTACAACTTCAGAGGACCATGGATCTGTTTTTACTACTTTTATATGATTCCAGTGTACTACTTTTTCCTTTAGATCACTTTCATTAATTACTCTACTTGTTTAATTTTAACACTTCTACAACTCTATATGGTCCAGTGAACTTGGGAGATACCTTTACATTTGGCCCTTCTAGAACATGATTGTGTACATAAATTTTAGTACCTGCTTTAATGTCTGGTTTAATGGCACTTTTATCATAATATTTGGCATGAGTGTTATGAACCTCTTTTAATTTTTCCATTGTTTTCATGATTGTCTCGTAATTACGTCTGGTCTTCCACGCAACATAGTCATCAGAGTTATAAGTATGTCTGGGTGGTGTTGCATCGTCTAATAATGTGTTAGGCATTCTTAATGATAACAATATAGCAAATAATGTGGGGATTCTCCTATTTTCTCCTTTACAGTATTATTCAATGTGAACTGTACGTCTTCTATTGCTAAGTCCCAATCTTCTGTCCGTGGGCTCATTAAAGTTTTCAGGATATCCTTTATTTTACGATTAGTTCGTCTACTGCTCTATTAGAGCTTAGTTTATAAGCTGTTATTTGACACTTATTTATTTAATAAAATTCATATATTTTCTTTAAAAGATCACTAGTAAACCCAGCAGCATTATCAGAAAGAAGAACTTGTGGACATGAATGTCTTGTGATAATTCTAGATTTGAGAGCTTCTGCTACTGTAGCTGCATCTCTGTTTCTTACTGGTACGATTTCTACATATCTAGTTAAATAGTCTAAGAAGACTAACAGTTGTCTATTTCCCCTAAAAGTGGTCGGAAATGGACCTAAAAAGTCCATAGTGACTACTTGAAATGGACTTAATTCCGATGGATATTTTTCAAGTGGAGCTTTAAGATTTATCTTACCTTTATGCTGATTACAAACTATACAGTTTAGTACAAACTTTTTGGCATCTTCACTACAATGTGGCCAAAAATAATTTCTGGTTATGATTCTGCTTGTCTTTTTAATTCCTGGATGTCCTGCTAACTTATATGAGCGTGTTAGTTCTAAAACTTCTCTGATTAGTGTTTTTGGGATGTATAGACGAGAACAACTATTCTTCCCTGTTGGCCTTTTATAAAACAATCCATTTATTAATTGAAAATCGGGTTTTAAAGATTCATCTGTCATTCACTGTCCTACTAATTATCTGATTTCTGCATCATTTTCCTGTTGTATTTTCACTCTTTCTAGATCTAAATCTATTATTTGACAACTAAAACAAAAGGTATTAGTGGTAATGTATTTTTCTTTTTCTTCTTGAGATCTGGATAATGCATCTGCCAAGGTGTTGAATTTCTTTGGAATATATCTGAATTCTGGAGCAAATAACTCTGATACACTAATGAACCATCTATTGAACTTCGTGTTAATTGTAAATGCTGTCTTTTTAAATGAGCCACAAATGGGTTTGTGATCAGTAAGCACATTAACCTTATGACCTAAAAGTCGTACGACCCTGGCTGCACGTGTTTCTTGACATGGTGAATAGACCTTTGCTCAATTTGCATGATGCAAACACTTCGTATATTGTAAATTGGAAATGTCTTTTCAATTAATGCATGATTATATAAATACAACTTGGAAGATTTATTTTACCATTTGGCAATGAAGAGAGATGAGAGTATCATCTTTTGTCTGCTGCTTGTTTATACTGTAGGGTTTTCAAGATAACATCAACCAGGATTTTATATCGTTTATTTAACTCTTGGAATTGAAATAAAGAGATGTCACAGTAGTTTGAGGATTCATTCAATCCCTGCTCCAAGAAGCACTCAACTACTTATCTTGGAATAATATGTCCTCTGGAACTCAAAAATACTTTATGCCTGGCACTTTTGTTTTTAACCTGATGTTTGAACAACTAGACACTTAGGGCTACACGGAATGACTACGGACATCCATTCAACAAAGTGGATTGAATCCCATTCCTCACAAACCTCCGTGAACAAGGAGATAACATCTGTAAGTTACTTAATAACAGCTTTTGAATTATGACAGTCAAGGTGGGTTAATGTTAGTCTTTGGCGCTTCAGATGCAGCTGCTCAGGGAAGTAACAAAGAATCTTGGGCGAAAAACTGTTTTAACGGTAAACAAGTTTCCAACTGAAATTGAAATATATTTTAGTTCATAAGATTGCTGAATCTTCGTTGTCTGTGATATTTTGACAGTAGTTAGTTCACACAACAACGGTGAATATGTTTTTGAAAAATAAAATACCTTTTGGGGATTGACTAGTCTATGTTTTTTGAATTTCTGTGAGATAGAATTTATTTTTGCCTGATTTTTATGTAATTTTTGAAAAGGAGATTATGTGTAATGGAGCCAAATTTTTCCTGTTTCTCATTTATGGCAAGAGAGTTTTAATTGTTCTTTATCTGTCCTTCTCTCAAAGTGGCCTAGAAATTTTTATTGGGCTGAATTTATGAGCGATTAAATCATCTCTGTCTCTCTGTTTCTTTTTGCTTACTTATCAAACAAATTTTTCCATAGCCTGAATTTACCTTTTGTTTATCTGGCATCGTCCCCGCCTGTCTCTCTCTTCTTCACAAACAAACACACATGCGAGCACACTCCCTTTTTCTCTGCTTGTTAGACGCATTAACTGCTTCGCTTTTGATATTGTGTATGGTATATGTTTGCCAGACTTTTCGTCCTTTTGACACTGAGAGAATCGCAAAGGTGGAAAAACCTAAAAACTGCTGTAAATAAAAATCTTAAAGATATTAAGCTACAAATTTGAAACACTGAACAATTCAAAACTAATGCCTTGACGGACACGGTTTTGCCTTTGATGGATAACTGGTTTTGCATTTTTTGAGGAAATCTCAGATTTTTTTCTCTTAAAAAAAGACATAGAAGGGAAGTGGAAAAATAGTACTCTTGCTTTGATTCGATGTGAGTCACGTAACGCGATTTTATTTTATTTAACTTCTATAAGGTATAAAAATATACATATATATGTATATATTTAGTATATATATAATATATATATATATATATATATATATATATATATATATATATATATATATATATATATATATATATCATTTTATAGTGATTTTTACAGGCCTGGCAATGGAAACTTTATTTAATTGGCCTTGGAGTTCTCACTTATGTAAAGGGAATATATATAAAACAGAAAACGAGGGATGATTTTAGGAGTAAAGGCTCTACTTCATAAGGAAATGTTACGTAAACCCTTGGGATAAATTAAGCAATTATATTTACAAAAGAAAAGCATTAGAAGGGAAAATGGGTAATTGAATTGTTAAAGGGCTTGCAATGACTGAAGATCCTCCTACTGGAGTCTTGACTAAGGGCAAGGCACAGCCCAAGATGAGCCCACTGCGAATAGGTCCCTCTGCAAGAGAGATTTACACGTTACACGCCAGTAAAGGAAAATATAACACAGAATATGACTCGAGTCTGCACTCAGGGTGCCAAGGACTCAAGGAATAACTGAACACTTTACACTGGAACAAAAAACACTGCAAAAGGCACTGAACAAATGACACAAGGATGAGAAACAATACTGGCACTCGGGAACACTTCGAAAGGGCAAACGATCGTGACTGAAAAGTCTTTAGTTGCACTTTACCTTAGGGGAGGAGGGTCTCTGGCGAAGGATGACGAGGGACAATCACACACTTGACATCGTACTCAGGTTCCTGGGTAGGTCCTTTCGAGGATGACGGTAGTACTGGTTCACGTCAGGAGTCTGGTGTGGACATCTGGGTGGAAGGGTGGAGGGTGACCTCTCAGAGTCTTGTATCACTCGCCCGTTAGTCCAGGCAAATTAGACGAAAAAAGGCCCTTTTGGAGAAAAAAATCATAAGTTTTTTATATTTGGCAGGAAGACTCTTCAAGGGTCATAAAACAAAGATCTAAAGAGTTCCCCTCCATCAAGTGTGTGCTTCCCCCTTTTTTGGGGGGAAAACCCCCCTTTGGAGGGTACTTCTCATATTTACCATTTTTTCTCAAAAACGGTGCATCGGACGGGTCAAAGATATATGGAGCAAAAAAATAGAAAATTAAATTCTCCACAACTTTATTTCTATGTCTTTTAGCTCTAATTATTACAGTTTTTGCACAAATGAGGTCAAAGTAGTAGACTCATTTTTGCCGATATTAAAAAAATGCATTCGGTCCTTACACTTTGCTTAATAACTTTAAAACTCATAATTTATCCTCAAAATATCATATAGATGACATTGTAGAGTAGAGATTCAGGTTTCATTTGGTATCCTTGTTTTGGTCTAAAATTAGAAGAAGGGGAAGGGAATAACAAATATAAAACTGTAAATCCTGAGATGTCCATGCCTATATTGCTTTTATATCAAAAGCTTTTCTTGTAAATTGTTACTGAACAAGCTTGAAAATAACATTATACCATGCACATTTCTCTCTTCACTTGTGGTAAACAGGTTTGTGATTTCTTTCTTTTCAGAATAGAATGAGATTATTTTCAGAAATAATGGTAATGATATAGAGTTAAGTGAACACAACAAAATATTTACCATGGCTTCAAGAAATGAGATGTGTTTCTGTTGCCAAAAGACATTAAGTGAAGGTGAAACAGTGAAAGTGGAAGATGGTATACATAATTTGAGACGTGTCAGTAAAATTAGAAATGACGGACATTTTGAAATGCTAAAGGAAGTGAACACTATTCAAGTGCATAAAATATGTAGGCGTGAGTACATAAAAGAGAAAAATATTGCCAGAGATGAAAAAAAGAAAAGAGAAAGGTTGCAAGAAACAAAGCAAACCATGAGATCAGAAGAAAAATTTGATTTCAAAACCAAGTGCTTTTTCTGTAGTGATATATGTGATACTGCAATTGAAAAGAAAAAGAATGTGAGCAGACGCAGAAAAATTTGGGAAGTTAGAGTTCTGCATCTGAAAAAGAAAATTTCAGACTTTGCTAAAGAAAGAAAAGGTGAACTAGGTGGCAAAGTATTCAAACGAGCTAACAGTGTCCTGTGTCTTGTTGCTGAAGAAGCCCGTTATCATGAAGTTTGCTATTCAAACTTTTTTTGCCAACACATCATCATCTTTAAAAAGAGGACGTCCAAAAGATGAGCATATTGACTGTGCTTTTGAAAAACTATGTAGGTACATTGAGGAATAAGAAGAATGCCAATTCACTTTACATGACTTAATGAAAAATCTTGAAGAAAATATGCCAGAAAGTTCATCTGTAACTGAAAAAACACTGAAAAATAGGTTAATGGACACATATGAAGATAGAGTAATGTTCTTTCAAATGAAGAAAAGATCAACATTAGTTTGTTTCCGTGGCTCTGGACTAAAACTGACCAATACCTGGTACACAGAGAGAGAGAAAAGTGAGAAAGATGAAAGATTAAGAATCGTAAAAACTGCAGCAACTATAATCCGTGAGGATATCAGAACAAATCCTTACAATACCACAGATTATCCAGATGTCACTGAATTTATGAAAAATGCAGATGATGATGTGCCTGAAAAATTACATGCCTTCTTAGAACTAGTTGTTCAAAAAAAAAAAAAATGATAGGGAAAATTACAAAAGAAGTGTACAGCAATTGCACATGCAATAATTTCTGCAACACGTCCCCGATCATTTTTGTCCCGCCTATTGCTTGGTTTGGCAGGATATTTATTTCGGAAAACTGGCTCTAGAACCATTGTTAACACAGTATCAAACTTTGGATTTTGCTCTGCCTATAGTGATGTCTCACTGTTTGAGTCATCGGCTGCAATTTCTTGGAAACCAGATGTGGAAGGAGATTCATTTTGTCAGTATGTTTTTTGATAATGCAGACTTCAACATTCAAACCTTGTCTGGCAAAGGAACATTTCATTCAGTGGGTGGAATAAAGTGCATAACTCCATCAAGAACTGCAAAAACTCAGGAAATAAATAAATTGAGAAGTATCCCATCCTCAAATGAGATTGCTGCAGCTGGAAACATTAAAATAAGAAAGTTTGAGGGCAAACAAAAACAAGGTTTGAATGCCTTAGAACTGGAAAATGTGTGTAACAGGGAAGATGTACATTATGTTTCAACCCCAGCACCAAAGGATGTTTTGTGGATGTATGGAAAATTTCTCCAAACCCCTTCCTTCCCATCATGGCAAGGTTTCATGGAGGGTATAACCTATGCTCATTCTTATGAGCAGTAAAAAATTCTTGCACTGCCTTTCATAAGCCTACCACCAACTGAGTACAATACGGTGCTAAGTGCTATAAACTATGCTGCTGAAGAAACAAAAAAAAAACAAAGCAAGTGATATGCTTTGTAACTTTTGACCAGCCACTCTACATCAAAGCCAAGGATATAGTTTCCTCCAATCCAAATGGTGAACTTAGCAATATAATTGTAAGGCTGGGAGGATTTCATCTCCTTATGTCGTATCTTGGGTCCATTGGATACATCATGGATGGTAGTGGGATTTCAGAACTATGGTCCACTGTTTATGGTTCTTCATCAGTACCACACATGCTGTCAGGACATGCATATGCTCGAGCTATTAGAGCTCACATGCTGACATACTGTGCTTTGGTGAAACTCATGCTTCAAGAACTTACTATTGATGATAACGACAGACAGCATTTAGAACAACTTCTTTCATCATTCAAGACTCATCCTCCATCATTTCATCGTTATAAAGCAAAGCGTAAGGACAAAATGATTTTTTTTTAATATTGGCGAAAATGAGTCTACTACTTTCGACCTCATTTCCGCAAAAACCGTAATATTTAGAGCTAAAAGTCATAGAAAAGAAGTTGTGGAGAATTTAATTTTCTATTTTTTTGCTCCATATACCTTTGACCCGTCCGATGCACCGTTTTTGAGAAAAAATGGTAAATATGAGGAGAAGTACCCTCCAAGGGGGTTTTCCCCAAAAAGGGGAAGCACACACTTGATGGAGGGGAACTCTTTAGATCTTTGTTCTATGACCCTTGAAGAGTCTTCCTGCCAAATATAAAAAACTTATGATTTTTTTCCCCTAAAACTGCTAATTTGCCTGGACTACGTGTGTATGGCCAACTGCAAACTGCTAACGGGCCAACTGCATCATGACTGACTGCCCAACGACTACTACTCAAGATATCTCCTGTCCTTCTCTTTTTAAGGCCTCGGCCAAGTATCCTAACCAAGTGTAAAGATGGTGACTGTGTGCGAAAGATGTGTCATTTGCCCAGGTGTTCAGCCATCTGGTTGCCTCTTCCCAGGGATCCTGCGAAAGGAAAGACAATTCAGCAGCTTAACCCAATAACCGTTTTCTATGGGAAGCAGCTTAACCTAATAACCGTTTTCTACGGGAAGCAGCTTTGGTGCCCCCACCGTCAGCTAAGGGTGCGGCCAGCAAAAATTACGCTACCCAGACTGTCAGCAAAAAGTAAAAAACACAACATGGCTACTACTCTCCCGGCCGCGCTATCTTTTGAGCGCTGGGGGGCTATGTTTGCTTTTTTTTTTTTTTTATCAGTTTCTGTATCTTATCCCATATAGTTTAACCCACGGTTGAGCTATATAAGCTCAACCGTGGTTTAACCCATATAATATTAGCGTTTCCCTTTCACCACAGTCACATATTTATACGTCTGCTCTTTCCAGCCATAATGATAACAGCGTGGCGACATTTGGAAAATAACATTCTCTTAGGACCGACACACGTGCATTGTTTCATGGATGGAAGTTTATTTGTTGTATGTATATGAAACTCTTACTTTTTGGCGTTTTAGAATTTATAAATAACAGGTTACAACAATTAGTCATTCGAATTAACAGTTGTTACTAATCATCAGATTTTTATTTGACAGGCCATATAATGGTATATACTCGAGCTGTTTCCAAAAGATCTTGCATTTGGTAGTCTGTATAATCCAATCTTTGGGCTAAACCTAGGTTCCTGTTATGAATTCTACATCATCCACGATGCATGTCTGTTTTCTAAATAAAAAATATTAAATAAAAGTAAACTGTATGGAATTTCCAAGTCATATATATACATACATACATATACTCGTATATACAGTATATATATATATATATATATATATATATATATATATATATATATATATATATATATATATATATATATATATATATATATATATATATATATATATATATATATATATATATGAAAGGCATATTCAGGTATCCTTGGAAGGTAACGATCAGTTGTTGTTTCCATATCTTTCTTCCTTCCACCTGCTTCGAGTTTGGTGGGTGGAACCACTCGAACATTAGTTTGAGAATGATGCCTCGTATTATCCCCAGTCCTTTTGACCGATTCCAATTTCTTGTTTCACGGGCAACGGCGGATTTGGTGATCTCCCTTTTGTACAGGCAAGTTAAACGACTTTTACTTTCCCCATGAATTTTGACTGTCGACAAGGGAATTCTGAAGTGGCCATCATCAATGAAAGAAGGAACCGGAATCTTTCAAAAGGACTCGTTATAATTCCAGGCCCTAATATCGAGCCCGCAGGTGGGAGGTTACTAGAGCCGTAAACAACAGCCGATCAATTCAGTCAATACCACCTACGTCGCTACCTTACAAATGCCTATGTTCGCCAATTATCAATATCATCGTCAAACCAAAATGACCACGAAATGTAGTACATTTTACATGTTGCCACTTTTCCCAGATTTGATCCATAAAACCTTGACCTAAATTTGGATATCATGTAGATATGGCAGAAACGTCGCCACACCTTTCCATACTTGGTCTGAAACAGTAAACAGCCTGGCACTTGTTCTACATATCTAACCGTGAAGGCGTAAAATGAATTGAAATCTGAAGAATTGAAGTCATACATTAAATTGCTTTGATCAAAAGTAGGGTGAGGATGATCTAGTTTCTAATCACCTAAATAAATTATACTAATGCCCAATATCTAGGCCAGACTCACTGATGAAAATAGATGCTACAACACGAAATAAAAAAAAAAAAATACTATTACTGACTTCTCCAGTGATGGCAGGTTTGTAAATTAACTCGGCCTTGTCCTGGAACGGCCTCTTTCTTCTGGACAGCCCCGGGAAGCGATAATTAGGATTTTATGACCGGATTAAAGAACCCCAAACTGAGGAATGCAGATTAACTGTAGTCGGATTATAAGTCAGGAAGAAGTTTGGAAACGTAGCTAATGACACCCATATTGTGTGTACAGAGTTTCTATGTGCACTATAAATCTATACACACACACACACATATATATATATATATATATATATATATATATATATATATATATATATATATATATATATATATATATATATATATATATATATATAGGCAAATTGGAGTAACGGAAAGGCGTTCTTTCTTCTTTATCCATTTATTGTTACGCCGACGTTTCGTATCTCTTGATACATCTTCTAGGCTGAAAAAGCGATGAACTTAAACAGTACTGTGTATTAACACTAAAAGGTATACACATTATATACTTAACACCATGTTAAATGACAATTTAAAAAAAAAAAAAGGACAACCTTAAAAACACTCACAAGATATTAATAAAATATATATATATATATTTAAAAAAGTATTTTTAAAAAGGAACAGAATAGTAGAAAAAGACACCTACCCACACCGGTAGTGTAAAGCAAACTGACACAGACAAGTAATGCAAGGAGGGGGGAGAAGGTGGGGGGGGGAGTATAAACAAAGAAGTTACAGCAGGTAGTTAAGCATTACTTGTCTTTGTCAGTTTGCTTTACACTACCGGTGTGGGTAGGTGTCTTTTTCTACTATTCTGTTCCTTTTTAAAAATACTTTTTTAAATATATATTTTTTTTATTAATATCTTGTGAGTGTTTTTAAGGTTGTCCTTTTTTTTTTTTAAATTGTCATTTAACATGGTGTTAAGTATATAATGTGTATACCTTTAGTGTTAATACACAGTACTGTTTAAGTTCATCGCTTTTTCAGCCTAGAAGATGTATCAAGAGATACGAAACGTCGGCGTTAATAAATGGATAAAGAAGAAAGAACGCCTTCCGTTACTCCAATTTGCCTGTTGTTTGAGTGTCTGCTCTTGTCTTCATTTTATATATATATATATATATATATATATATATATATATATATATATATATATATATATATATAATATCTATATATATATATATATATATATATATATATATATATATATATATATATATATATATATATATATATATATATATATATATATATATATATATATAATATCTATATAATAACATCATGTTGTCTCTGTTCATTGATCCGTATGCTAATTGTTCTTTTTATAGTTGTTAGAATTCTCGAACGTTATGAATTATCAATGCCAAAATTGTTAGGTTTGAATTACTCTACATGACATCCAGTGTTCAAAGGAGGGTAAAGGACAATACAAAGAAAACAGTTATCTCTCTCTCTCTCTCTCTCTCTCTCTCTCTCTCTCTCTCTCTCTCTCTCTACAACTAAAGGATAATTTGATTAAGAAAATGGTGATACCGATAAATTTCTTCATCTAGTTTTAAAGATTTTCCTTTATCGATGTAATGAAACTGCCACTGTTGTCAAATACGAAATCTTAGGCTCGGAAATTACTGGCAACCCGTTCACAATCATCAAATATAGGCCTCACTTTACAGTCTTTACCTTGTTAGCCTCTGTTGTCGTTTTCATCATTCTCACTGTCGGATGAATTTTCAGCATTGTCTCTTGTGCAAGAATTTTGTACGTAACTTTCATTTAGATTATGGTCTTTGTGTATTGTTTCATGTTTGTTGGAAAGTTTGTTCATTCTAGATCTAACCCTGTGACCTGTGACGTTCCAGAATTTATTCATAAATAACGACAATTACTTATTCGAATGTTTTATATATATATATATATATATATATATATATATATATATATATATATTATATATATATATATATATATATATATATATATATATTATATATATATATATATATATATATATATATATATATATATATATATATATATATATATATATATATATATATATATATATATATATATATATATATATATATATATATGCATTTGTGTATAACAACATAAGATAATATACACAGCTTCTGGAGTAATTTTTATGAAATGTTAAAGTTAAATTGATGAAATGAATTACAATTATTGCCAACTTTAACTATTTAAAATAAATAAACAAAACAGCTTTCAGTCGTTATTCAGAATGAAGCGCATCTGGAGTTCAGTCACACGCGCTGAACATGTCTAAAATAATAAAACAGTCAAGTGAGTACATTTTTCATATTTCAGTTGGAACAATGTCAATAAACTGCAATTACTTATTGTTTTTCATTTGCGCTAGAACTGGAAAAGAAAAACAGAGAAGGAAGTAACTCATTACCGATGCTAAGTTGGATTATATAGGATTATAGCCCTTCTACCCCATGCGTCGAAAGACAAAAATTCCGTGTAAGTAACGATCCAGCCCAGCAGTGATGTCTCGCTACTTAGCGATGTCGCCAAGTGACTGGCGAATTCATGCGTTAGATATAGAAAATCAGGAAAATTATGATGTAAGGGGGTTCAGGAGGAAGTGTTTATGTTTGGATAGGGTCAACAAGACTTCCTGGGACCTAGAGAAAACATATTTTAGTGGATTAACCTTGAGAGGAAGGCAGGAAAAATCGATCGTATATATACGTACTAAACGCCACGGTCAAAACATATGCTCCCTGTATATATACATACTAAACGGCTCAGGCAGCGTTGGCGCGCTACGAATATATGCGTACTAAACGGTTAAAGGGTTAATCTGCCTTTAGAAGGTTGTTTTAAGCAGCTTAGTTGGGTTAAGCTGCTTAAGGGAGTGGTGCCCAGCCTCTCATCTTTGTCCCTTTCAACCGTGCCATCTCAATGCCTGTTTCAGGGAAAGGAAAGGGATAGATCAAACTGTTGATAACTTTAATTGTTTTGATGTCTAGGTCCACTAGGACCGGCCATGCAGCGACGATTCTACTCTCAATAACTAAGGGCAAATTAAGGGTCGTTTGTGCAGCAACTCCTTGTATTATAATAGCTACACACTGAAGAAAACATTCGCACTTCCTTTGTGTGTGCATGATGATATTCAAGAAGTCGGCACAGATGCTTTACTTTACCTTATTCCCAACACAAAATGGAAAGAAGTTTTGCTTTACGTTATTTCCCAACAAAAAATGGAAAGAAGCTTTACTTTACTTCCAACACACATTGATAGTAACTACTTTAATATGGCACATTAATTTCTTCAAATTTACGATATCCGTTACTTTAAGATTACGAGGACAAGATAATTTTGAGGCAGGTGACAAAATGTAAGAATTAATTTGCATATAAGTTCCTTAATTCTAAATTAACAAAGGCATGCGGTTAGTATCCCTTGAAGAGGCTGTGTAATGATAACACAGCGTCTATTTCTTTAAATGTCATCCCCTTCACGAGATATTGTAATGATGATACCCAATTTGCATTGCTCAATGCTTAGCGAACAGTTCAAAGGATCACAACTCGACAGTTGATGGCTGAAAACTTACATTGGGGAATTTTGACAGCTGTGGGCGAGGGAGAGTATTCGCGAGTTTTAATTCGCTAACTTTAAACAACGCTAATTTTATGCTTCCATGGCCCACAACTCGGGCAAAGGCTATAAATAGGTACTCACTCACTGTTATGACGGGATAAGCAGACAAATAATGAGGGGTCTGGGACAAAAATAGAATTCTTAGGAAAAAAATAAAAAAGAAAATGAAAAATGAACAGAATGATACAAGTGAGGGGTGTGACTGCGTATTAAAAGGTGGGACATGTCTCTTGGTTTATGAAGGTGGCGTTAAAAATCACAAGGGCAGGAGTCTATGACTCGTGATTCTTTAAAAGTAGATACACAAAAAAATAAATAGATGAATAAAAGAGTAAACGATATGCGCAGAAGAGCCAATGAAAGCAGAGTGAGGTATTTAGTGTTTATGCAAGTATTTATTGTCCATCACATATAAACTACGGCCCGGACTATCTCTCAGCCCAAGGGCTGGAAAAGGGAACCCAAAAGGGTGTGACTCCTTCAGGAAGAGCTGACATGCATGCCTTGTGCCAAAGTATGGGTGCAAGGGCGTGCCACTTCCCACTCTTTTATTTGTACTGCTTTATAACAAAATGATTTATGTATTTAGAGGGGATGGTATCCTGTATTTTAATTGCCTCTTGTGGTGATAATTTAAGGAAAGCTTAAAGGAAAGATCAACAGAGAAAGATAAGGGATAGAAGTTCCAGAGGAGCATAAGAAGATAGTGAAGGGCCTTGACATCCTTTTCTGGATTAGAAGTGCCAAGACCTTCGAAAGATGAAGGGGTGGCACAGGTGCCAGGAGAGCTCTAGAGCTCTTTGTAGACTACCTGGAATTTCCCATGCCTGTGGTAATTCCACCGCAAACCTCTCCTACTTGGACAGTCATCCTCGCCGGGGAATCGGAGGGCCCAAGGCTGGAGGGTGGCATGGAGTGCCACTGTGTTGGCTGCTGCAACAGCTGACACAGGAATTTTTGTTCACCAGCTTGGCTATTAATTTTTGTAGCTCGCAGAGTTCATCGGTCCAGCGAGGCGGGGCAGAATCTTGACTCGCGAGGGTATCTGCAGCAGGAGGCGAGAGAGTGGTGACGGTCGGCATGGACAAGGTTGACTCGTAGGCAGTGGTGACCAGCTCAGGCACGGGTTGCAAAGCCGCACCTTTAGGTGAACTTCCGCTGTGGTCGAGAGGAACATTCTCTCTTACCGGCGCTGGTGGCGGTGCCAGGCTGGGAGAAGAGAGGGGGCTCCTGAGTTGGATCCCTTGAATGGAGATCGGGGGCGTGCTCTGGTGCTGGCACTAAGGCAGGGTCAGGCACTATCAGTGGTTTCTTCTGCTTGTCGGTCAGACAGACAGAGCTTGGCATTGCTTGATGCATGCAAGTGGCACTGGAAGGGATTTGGCATCTCCTGGAGGGAGATCTGACTGGGGCCCTGGCACTAGCATTGAGGCAGGGCCGGGCACTGGAATTGGATCGGGAATCGATCGAGGGGGCTATTGTACATCGTAGTCAGGTGGCACTGGCAGAAACTTCGTGTCCTTATGGTACCCGTGGGGCGCCAGTCTTGACTGGGGGAAAAGCGGGGGAGGATTACTCATGCTCGAGGAATGAGTTGGGGAATGTGGACCCCTGGATTGTCGTGATTTCTGTGGGGACTGAAAGTCCTGTCCTAGGATGACGTCATAGCCTCCAGGAAGATAGCTTGCTACTGCAAGATTGCAAATTTTTGATTGATGAGGTCTTGTGACTCTCAATTGGACCGTAGGGAGTATCATTTTAAATTGATTTACTCTCTCGATCGTGAAGAGTTTTTGTCTATTGACAATAGCTCTATAGGGAACTCTATCCCTTCATATACAGGAGATGTGTGCGCCAGAGTCATCAAATGCCTTGACTCGGCGGGCAGGGTAGCTGCCTTGTAGAGGGGCCACATGTATGGGACCTTCAGTGGGAGGGCCCAAGGACTTGGAATTCGTGACGGCCAAGGTTACGGCGGGAGTACTGGACTTATTATTTTTACAGCATTTTGCTCATGAGGGAGACTGGCCATAAACCTTGCACGCCGGACAAAAGGTTTGGCTAAAATCTGTATGCGCTGCCCCTGTGGAGGGTGCAGGCGAGTTATTGGATGGTTTTCTGGGAGAAAGAGGCGCTGTTTGCTTGTTTCAGCACTGATCAGAGGAATGCCCTGTCATTTTGCAATAATGGCAAGTTAGGGCTTGCCCGAGTTCCCATCCTTATGGGAATTTGATCCTCCGAAGAGGGGCGGATGATTAATATTCCGCCCCATGGATCCTTCCTGAGGGTGGTGAGTCTCCCACATGTTGGCTATCTGGCAACACTCAGTGAGTGTTGCAGGGGACTTTTCTAGTACGTGAGTGGCCAGGGTGGGAGGGGCGTACCACAGGAAATGCTCAATTTTAAATTTCTCGAGTACCTCGGCGGCGCTAGTGGCTCCCTCAGACTCGAGCCATTTTGCTAACGCCTGCTCAGAATGGTACGCCCAATCGGCCTGCTTCTCTTGGCTACTCTCTCCAACGCCTCCTCCACAGCTCAGGGGTAATCTCGCACGCCTTGGTAACCGCTTGGCATACGGCTTCCCAGTTTCAACTATCCTCTGCCGAAAGGGCGTGGTAGGCAACGAGTGCCTTCCCTCCCAGGAATTTAGTGAGAACAAGGGAGAGTTCCATGGGGGAGAGGGTGCAGGACTCCAGGACTCTTTCGGCCCTCTCAATCCATACTTCAGGTTCGGCCTCTGTCCATTTTGGCATGAGTGTGTGAGCTTGGCTGAGGGCGCTCATTCCCGCTGCAGGAGGCGGGGGTGGGGGGTGTTTGTCATTCTAACATCTAGAGGTCATGGGTGCGCTGCCTCTCTCGCTCCTCCCTTTCTTTCTCCTCCCTCTTCTCCTGGGTGATCCTCTCTTTCTCTCTCCCTCTTGCCGTTCTATCTCCCTCTCTTGCCTTTCCATCTCCTCTCTTTTCTCCTGGGCGATTCTCTCTTTCTCTCTTTCTTGCCGTTCTAACTCCTCTCTTTTCTCCTGGGCAATTCTTTCTTTCTCCCTCTCTTGCCGTTCTAACTCCTCGCTCTTCGCTCTCTTTTGCCGTTCTATTTCCTCTCTCTTCTCCTGGGCGATTCTCTCTTTCTCTCTCTCTTGCCATTCTATCTCCTCTCTTTTCACTCTCTCTTGCCGTTCTATCTCCCTCTCTTGCCTCTCGGCTTCTCTTTCTGCCTTGGCATCGTCCACTCTCTCTTGAACCCATTCCCTCAGTGCTTGCCCTGATAGTCCCATGTCCTTTCTAGCAGGCATGTAGAATTTGAAGTCCTCATTTTGTTGGGCTCTGGCAGTAGCCATCTTGAAATAATGGTTATATGGACTGGACCTGCTAGCAAATCAAATATGTCTGAGAAGGCTCAGTTTCTCTGAAAAGATTCAATTGCAAGAATCTGAAACACTCAGCTGTTCAGACTGAATGAGAATGGATCTGTCTGAATAAGACAATTGATCAGTAAGTCTGAGGAGACTTTGTTAAAATTTAATATGTATGACTAAGACGTGGTTGTTTGTGGCGAACGAATTTTAATATGCATCTCGGAAGACATAACTGGATTTTATGGCACACTCGGACTTGGCCGGCTGTAGCGTGAAATTAAGGTGTTGTTCTAATGAAATGGAATGATCAGTCCCGTAAGGGCTTGGATGTGTGTGAAATACACTAATATAAGGTCTCAAAAGGACTTGGATTTTGGTTTTCCCGTAGGAATTAGAAATTCTCGCCTCGTAAAACGTAGAATTTAGTGGAGTCTTGTAAGACTTGGAATTTGGTTTGCCTGTAGGACTTGGAAATTCTTGCTTCATATGACATAGAATTTTTAGTGGAGTCTCTTAAGACTTGAATTGGGATCCGTCCTTTAGGACTGAGAAATTGGGTTGGTCTTGTAAGACTTGAAAATACGATTTTTCTCTTAGGACTTGGAAGCTGCTAATGGGATAAAAGCCCCCTTCACAAAAAAAATAATTTTGCTGAGAGTGGCTTGAGTAGGGACAGTTCTAAAACAACAAACTACTCGGGAATGAATGAAAAAGAGGGTAGACACACGGGGAGGGGGGGGTTGAAAGTTGTCTGACACTCACCGGAGTTATTTTGAGACTGTGTGAATGAACCCGTCTATTTATAGACCGTCTGGAACTCCGTGGAATTTCCTGGGATGAGCGGATAACAGTAAAAATGACCTCGTAATTTTCCATAGAAGCGGAGTTCAAATTTCGCTTTCCTAACACCTACTTCGAGTTTTAGCTAAACTGAGAGAGAGTATTTCAGCAATGCAAGCTGATCTTATCCCAAGGGGAGTTCGTCATTGCCTAAATATTCTCGCTATTCCGAAATGTGAGGTAAGATTTAACACAGAGGAATTTCTTTCGCACTATTCCTTGAAGCAAAAAACATGGCAATGATTTTAACACAGAGGAATTTCGCACTATTCCTTGAAGCAAAGAATGGTTAGCACTGGTTATTTCCTAACTACCTATCCTGAAAGGCATGCATTAACAAATCTAATACGATAGTTCTCTTCTCTCAGTGAATACATGCGTCCCTATTCCTAATTCCTAGGAACAGTCACGATTGTAAAAAAAATTTTGCTAAGATAAATGCATTATTTACGTGGAACTCTCTTGGTCTGTACTCTTGGTACCAGGTTCGGAATTTGTCTCGCACCCAGCTTAGCTTTGCTAATAGCTGATCTGGCGAGTTGCAAATGCAATGAAGCAACAATAGAGGGGAAAATGCAACTGCTAAACAAGATCTATAGGAAGGTCGTCATTGTTACGAATTTCCCTGGGTTTACGTGACTTTTAGTGATTTTTTACAGGCCGGCCACGGAAACTTTATCTAATTGGCCTTGGAGTTCTGACTTATGTAAAGGGAAATCGTAAAAAACAGAGAACAAGGGATGATTTTAGGAGCTGAAGGCTCTACATCATAAGGAAATGTTACATAAACACTTGGGATAAATTAAGGAATTATTTTTACAAAAGAAAGCATTAGAAGGGAAAATGGGTAATTGAATTGTTAAAGGGCTTGCAATGCCCGAAGATCCTCCTACTGGAGTCTTGACTAAGGGCAAGGCACAGTCCAAGATGAGTCCACTGCGGATAGGTCCCTCTGCAAGAGAGATTTACACATTACACGCCAGTAAAGGAAAATATAACACAGAATATGACTCGAGTCAGCACTCAGGGTGCCAAGGACTCAAGGAATAACTGAACACTTTGCACTAGAACAAGCAACACTGCAAAAGGCACTGAACAAATGACACAAGAATGAGAAACAATACTGGCACTCGGGAACACTTCAAAAGGGCAAACGATCGTGACTGAAAAGTCTTTAGTTGCACTTTACCTTAGGGGAAGCGGGTCTCTGGCGAAGAATGATGAGGGACAATCAAACACTTGACATCGTACTCAGGTTCCTGGGTAGGTCCTTTCGAGGATGACGGTAGTACTGGGTTCACGTCAGGAGTCTGGTGTGGACATCTGGGTGGAAGGGTGGAGGGTGACCTCTCAGCGTCTTGTATCACTCACCTGCGTGTATGGATAACTGCCAACTGCTAACTGCTAACGGCCCAACTGCTTCATGACTGACTGCCCAACGACTACAACTCAAGATGTCTCCTGTCCTTCTCTTTTTAAGGCCTCGGCCGAGTGTCCTGACCGAGTGCAAAGATTGGTGGCCATGTGCAAAAGATGTGTCATTTGCCCAGGTGTTCAGCCATCTGGTTGCCTCTTCCCAGGGATCCTGCAAAAGGAAAGACAATTCAGCAGCTTAATCTACCTTTAGAAGTTTGTTTTAAGCAGCTTAGTTGGGCTAAGCTGCTTAAGGGAGTGGCACCCAGCCTCTCATCTTTGCCCCTTTCGACCATGCCAACTCAATGTCTGTTTCAGGTAAAGGAAAGGGACAGATCGAGCTGCTGATAACATTAATTGTTTTGATATCTAGGTCCACTAGGACTGGCCATGCAGCGACGATTCTACTCTCAATAACTAAGGGCAAATAAAGGGTCATCTGTGCAGCGACCTTTTGTATTATAATAATAATAATATATAATAATATATATATATATATATATATATATATATATATATATATATATATATATATATATATATATATATATATATATATATATATATATATATATATATATATATATATATATATATATAACACAATAGCTGCACAATTTTATTGTGTATATATATTTCTACTACTCGTGTTAGGCTTCAGTGAGACAGGAAGGTTTAGATTCCCGATTCTTTAATTTACAAAGCACAATTTATCAGGCACTAGCTTTCAAAGACATTGTTTTTTTCATCAAGTTCCAATTTACTAAGGAGATAATAGGTATACTTGGGTATATATGTACTTCTCCCAACATCTGTTAATTTCCTTTTTCCAATCCGTGGGGTGACTGCCTGTTGATCTTCAACTCCTCCTGCCCTTCCCTGCAGTCTTATTGATCTTGGTTGATGCTTATCCTTCGTTTTTCGTTATCCCCTTACTGTCCATCTGTTTGTTTATGTTCTTATAGCGCTGAAGATCAATGGGCAGGTCATCCAGGGGATTAGAAAAATACACTTTGTAATTACAGAATCTGCACTCTAAAGCATCCCTTCTCATTGAAACCTAACATGTTATTATAATGATGTCACAACGAAACAATCCAAGAGAGGTACTAAAGAGTCGACTATAACGAGGTTACAATACAAACATTATTTAAAAAAAAAAGCCATATTTCATTTGATGTAATTAGCCTAATGCTAATTGCTTCGAAGTCTGCCCCATTACAGATCTTAATGCTTTTGGCTTCATTTACAGTAAAATTGAAGCCTAATGAGTGATTTCCTGTCGGAGCTGAAGTCATTTCAACTCAGAAACCATAATTTACACATTACACGCCAGTAAAGGAAAATATAACACAGAATATGACTCGAGTCTGCACTCAGGGTGCCAAGGACTCAAGGAATAACTGAACACTTTACACTGGAAAAAGAAACACTGCAAAAGGCACTGAACAAATGACACAAGGATGAGAAACAATACTGGCACTCGAGAACGCTTCAAAAAGCAAACGATCGTGACTGAAAAGTCTTTAGTCGCACTTTACCTTAGGAGATGCGGGTCTCTGGCGAAGGATGATGAGGGACAATCACACACTTGACATTGTACTCAGGTTCCTGGGTAGGTCCTTTCGAGGATGACGGTAGTACTGGGTTCACGTCAGGAGTCTGGTGTGGACACCTGGGTGGAAGGGTGGAGGGTGACCTCTCAGCGTCTTGTATCACTCGCCCGCGTGTATGGCTAACTGCAAACTGCTAACTGCTAACGGCCCAACTGCATCATGACTAACTGCCCAACGACTATTACACAAGATGTCTCCTGTCCTTCTCTTTTTAAGGCCTCGACCGAGTGTCCTGACCAAGTGCAAAGATTGGTGGCCATGTGCAAAAGATGTGTCATTTGCCCAGGTGTTCAGCCATCTGGTTGCCTCTTCCCAGGGATCCTGCAAAAGGAAAGACAATTCAGCAGCTTAATCTGCCTTTAGAAGGTTGTTTTAAGCAGCTTAGTTGGGCTAAGCTGCTTAAGGGAGTGGCACCCCACCTCTTATCTTTGCTCCTTTCGACCATGCCAACTCAATGTCTGTTTCAGGTAAAGGAAAGGGACAGATCGGGCTGTTGATAACATTAGTTGTTTTGATATCTAGGTCCACTAGGACTGGCCATGCAGCGACGATTCTACTCTCAATAACTAAGGGCAAATTAAGGGTCGTCTGTGCAGCGAATTCTTGTATTATAATAATATATATATAACACAATTGCTGCACAATTTTATTGTGTATATATATTTCTACTACTCGTGTTAGGCATCAGTGAGACAGGAAGGTTTAGATTTCCGATTCTTTAATTTACAAAGCACAATTTATTAGGCACTAGCTTTCGAAGACTGTTTTCTTCATCAAGTTCCAATGCACTGAGGAGATAATAGGTATACTTGTGTATATATGTACTCCTCCCAACATCTGTTATTTTCCTTTTTCCAATCCGTGGGGTGACTGTCTGTTGATCTTCAACTCCTCCTGCCCTTCCCTGCAGTCTTCTTGATCTTGGTTGATGCTTACCCTTCGTTTTTCGTTATCCCCTTACTGTCCATCTGTTTGTTTATGTTCTTATAGCACTGAAGATCAATGGGAAGGTCATCCAGGGGATTAGAAAAATACGCTTTGTAATTACAGAATCTGCACTCTAAAGCATCCCTTCTCATTGAAACCTAACATGTTATTATAATGATGTCATAACGAAACAATCCAAGAGAGGTACTAAAGAGTCGACTATAACGAGGTTACACTACAAACATTATTTAAAAAAAAAAGTCATATTTCGTTTGATGTAATTAGCCTAATGCTAATTGCTTCGAAGTCTGCCCCATTACAGATTTTAATGCTTTTGGCTTCATTTACAGTAAAATGGAAGCCTAATGAGTGATTTCCTGTCGGAGCTGAAGTCATTTCAACTCAGAAACCATAATTTTTTTTCTATTCTTTCATACCTTTCTTTGATATGGATTGAGTGAATGGCATTCAATTTTTTTTCATTTCGTAAATGGAACGAAAAGTATTTGGGACTTTATACATTGAGCTACACACACTGTTAAATGGAACGAAAAGTATTTGGGAATATATATATACATATACGTATATGTATATATATAGTCCCACACACACACACACACACACACACACACACACACACACATATATATATATATATATATATATATATATATATATGTGTGTGTGTGTGTGTGTGTGTGTGTGTGTGTGTGTGTGTGTGTGTATATACGTGAATCATGAAGATATAGAACAGGATGACTGTATAAACAAAGGCAATAGCCATTAAAGGAGAAGTGAAACACGGGGTGGTTGCTAAGCCTCTGAACTTGCTGTCCTTCACTTAGAAGCCTGAGAAGAAATATAAAGATAAGTTTACAAGAAAGCTCGTGATATAGACAGATGAGGATTATAAAGGGACAGATATACCTGGAATTTAACACAGTTGAAGAATTAGTTGACCTCCCAAAACAAGGGTAAATATTTCAGAGGTTTTACAATAGGTTAGGCTGCTAGGAAGCAGGGAGTCAATTAAAGGATTATGAAGGGAAGAGACTTCATTAGCAGTACATACACACACAACACACACACACACACACACACACATATATATATATATATATATATATATATATATATATATATATATATATATATATATATATATTCTTATAACAAAGTTTTATGAAAAAAACTCTGTTAAAAACAATTAGTATAAAATTAAATTCTAAATTGTTATCTAAGTTTTGTATATCAGTAAACATTATACTAAAATCAGTCTTCAAAAAGAGGAGAAAACTCTCAAAAAATATTGTATTCAAATTGAAATATTTTTGAAACTTTTTACATGCATATATAATATATATATATATATATATATATATATATATATATATATATATATATATATATATATATACATATATATATATATATATATATATATATATATATATATATATATATATATATATATATATATATATATATATATATATATATATATATATATATATATATATATATATATATATATATATATATATATATATATATATATATATATATATATATATATATATATATATATATATATATATATATATATATATATATATATATATATATATATATATATATATATATATATATATATATATATATATATATATATATATATATATATATATACTGGTCATACATATGTAATATACACATACATACATACATACATACATACAATGACCTCCTTGTGATTAAGGTAATATATATATATATATATATAGTTATATATATATATATATATATATATATATATATATATATATATATATATATATATATATATATATATATAAATGAATCATATAAAATATGGAACGTGATGAATACATAAATAAAGATAAAATCCACGAAGGAAACGGAAACACTGGAGTGCTGCGAGGCCTTTCGACACTAGGTCCTTTACTTAGCAGATTGAAGAAATATACAAGTAAGTTTACAAAGAAAGCTCATATAAATGACAGATGGGGATTATAAAGAAAACATATGTACCTAGAATCCAACACAATTGAAGAATTAGTAGAAATGCCAAAACAGGATTAAATATTTAGGAGGCTTTACAAAGGATTAGGATCAACCGTTAAGAAGCAAGGACAGGACAATTAAAAGATTATACAGGGTCGTGACTGAACACCTAAAAAATTTTAGTACAACAAAATAATTCTCTTATTTTTTGTAAACAAAAACTTTTTGCAAGATGAAAATTTTTACAAATAAAAAATTATATTAAACATACGGATATATAGAAAATATATATCAAGTAACTAACTCCTAGTTAAGTCACTGATTTTATCTTTTAGGTCATTCTTGAACATTTTTCTAATACAGGGGCCCAAATAATACATGCCAGGGCTAAGATTAAAATTACAACTGGAAGTAAGCTGGATAATAGCGGACTCCAATAGATTTCTTGAAGAGAAATCTTTCGATCAGGCAATCACTGAACTTTCAGTCCAATTTATCCTGTGAGAGTTTTCACTTAAATGAATGAATATAGCATTGGATTCTTGTCCAGTTTTGACTGTATACTTATGTTGCTTAGTACGTACATCTAAATCTTTGCTAGATTGGTCAGTATAAAAAGAGGAGCAGTCCAAACATGGAACTTTATATATTATGTTGTTGTTTTCTTTAATGCTATTTTTTATTAACATTCTTTTTAGTGTGTTATTATAAGAAAAAACGAGGTTTACATTAAAAGGTTTTAACAATGATTTTATGTATTCAAAACCACTAAAATAAAGCAAGCTAAGAATGTTCTTAGGGATTTCTTTCTTCATGTTACTTTCACTATAAAACTTTTTGTGGGCTTTATTATAACAAATATCTAGTATATGTGAAGGATATCATAAATCTGTCCCTATTTTTCTTATGTATTCAATTTCTTTGTCCAAATACTGGGGACTGACAATGCGCAAGGTTCGTAAAAACATAGAGGAAAAAATTGATATTTTGATGTTAAGGTGATGGCCTGAATAAAAGTGGACATAAGGTAAGTTGTTGGTTGGTTTCCTATAAATACTGAATTTATATTGAAATGGTTCTCTATGTATTAAAACATCTAAGAAAGGGAAGCAATTGTCTTCTTCTAATTCTAACCCTAAACTTAATGGATGGTACCTGGTAATTTGAATAACCAATCTAGCAAAGATTTAGATGTACATATTAAGCAACATACGTATTCAGTCAAAACTGGACAAGCATCCAATGCTATATTCATTCATTTAAGTGAAAACTCTCACAGGATAAATTGGACTGAAAGTTCAGTGATTGCCAAATCGAAAGATTTCTCTTCAAGAAATCTATTGGCGTCCGCTATTATCCAGCTTACTTCCAGTTGTAATTTTAATCTTAGCCCTGGCATGTATTATTTGGACCCCTGTATTAAATAAATGTTCAAGAATGACCTAAAAGATAAAATCACTGACTTAATTACAAGTTAGTTATTTGATATATATTTTCTATATATCAGTATGTTTAATATAATTTTTTATTTGTAAAAAAATTGTAAAAATTTTCATCTTGCAAAAAGTTATTATTGTTTACAGAAAAAAAGAGAGAATTATTTTGTTGTACTAAAATTTTTTAGGTGGTCAGTCACGACCCTGTATAATCTTTTAATTGTCCTGTCCTTGCTTCTGAACGGTTGATCCTAATCCTTTGTAAAGCCTCCTAAATATTTAATCATGTTTTGGCATTTCTACTAATTCTTCAATTGTGTTGGATTCTAGGTACACATGTTTCCTTTATAATCCCCATCTGTCATTTATATGAGCTTTCTTTGTAAACTACCATGTATATTTCTTCAGTCTGCTAAGTAAAGGACATAGCGTCGAAAGGCCTCGCAGCGCTCCAGTGTTTCCGTTGTCTTCATGGATTTTATCTTTATACATATATATATATATATATATATATATATATATATATATATACTATCAATATTTCTTATTCAACCTCTCTTCTTGCCTCTTAGTAGAATAGAATTAATTCTCTAGTTAAAGCTAGGAAGAATATAGATTTCTCGTGTGAGAAAAGGCGAGAGCGAAGCAGTTGTTTTCAAATTAAATTCGCCAACCGTCCAAGGGTGGGCAGTTCAAACTCACAGAAGTTATAGAGAGGATACAATTTTGCTATGCCAGACCTTAATTATACTGTTCTTAAAACTTACTTTCCTCTATCCTGTGTCCAAGGGTGGGAAGTTTAAACTCATAGAAGTTATAGAGAGGATACAATTTTGCTAGGCCAGACCTTAATTATACTGTTCATAAAACTCACTTTCCTCTATTGTCATTTCAGGTCAGGCCCTGGTAGGCGGAGTTTTGAAAAAAAACAGCAAGAATCTACCCCGGTGTCATGAGACTCTCAACTCAGCTGCCATAGAAAGCAGACTCCTCCAAACACCCTTTGTTTATCCTCCTTTGTCAACACAAGGGAGAAAATTGTTATTCCAAACCGACCAAGGAAGTTTATGCAACTGATTACTGCATTAGCTAAACCAACGGTAAGTTTGATTTGACAATTACTCCCAGTTATCTTTCCCTTCGACTGAAACTCTTATTTTCCCTTGTTCAGATTTTCCTCTCTTAACAGCCACTGACTAAGAAATCCTAATAAAACATATCCCATTTATGAAGTTATCTATTAAGTACAATTATTGTCGCCTAGTGAAGTCACATAACTTATCCTCCATGGTGTTAAAAGTATTATTCTTGACTTAAGAATCATTCCCTTGTGATTAAGTAATGACGAGTGAGAGTTTCTGTAGTGCAAGATTGTTATATGTATACGTCTTTTCCAGAATTTTGTACACCTTGTGCCTGACCAAATCCTCTTCTCGGAGAAGAATCTGCATCATCAGTACCAAGAAGCCTCAACCTCTCTTCTTGCCTCTTAGTAGAATAGAATTAATTCTCTAGTTAAAGCTAGGAAGAATATAGATTTCTCGTGCGAGAAAAGGCGAGAGCGAAGCACATAAATCCGTTGCATTCATTTCTATGTAGCATGAGGTATTTGTCCTAAGTAGGACTTATGTTCTGAGCTGCTGTTAGCTCCTGTAAATAATCCATTTCATTTGATTTTACTTTTATTGATACTAGTTTTTTTTCAGTAAGTTTGCTGAATTAATTCATGTGGCTATGAAATAAACCTTTATTCTTCGTTAACTGGCGACCCGATCTATTTAGTATCTGTCCTCTAGAGTTAATTTTAACCTTGACTGACAGAATTATGTGGGTCTCAGGTAAAGGAAGGCAATAAAAATCCAATTAACTAATTATTAAACTCATTAGCTGAATGATCCATATATATATATATATATATATATATATATATATATATATATATATATATATATATATATATATATATATATATATATATATATATATATATATTGTATTACTGCTAATGATGTAAGAGAATTGGAAACTTAGCACTTATGGCATCTCATGAGTTGCTTGAGTAAGCTGTTAAGCTTGCATGTCAACAATAAGAAAAATAGGTTTATTCAGCTTCCTAACCCATCAGTGACATTGCATCATCATTGGCTCAAATGGTGTGCACCACGAAGGGCTATTGTGAAATTCAACTTATGTCTTCCTATACTTTACCTCCCTGGAATCTCACCTCATTTCCAGCCTCTCATCTCACTGTTCTTATTCAAGTAGGTTATCTCATCTCTATAAGGAATTCCCACCGTTTCCTTTATGGTGCCAATTCTAACTCTATTCTGCCATCTAATTCCTAGCATTTTGTTTTAAACCTTTATTCTAAAAACCACTAAATCTTTTGGATGTAGTCCCATTGTCATACTAGGAATGATGTTCATTAGCAATACAGATCATACTAGACTTAGCAATATCTTACTTTCATTTGCAACTAAGTCTATTTGATTTCCAGATTTTATTCAGCCAGCCAGTTGTTGGATTTTCCTTTTTAGTCCTTCAAAATCCAAAGCCAAGTGAACTTGTGTTGGATAACGTTGCTTCTGAATATCTGAAAGACTCAACCTGACCAAATACTTTCTATATTTAATGTTATTTCACCCCTTTCCACCCATTGGTTCTGTTTCTTCTTAGATTTATCTTGGGTCCCATCTCTGAAGATATCTAATTATTAATCCAAATGAAACCTTCTCTTCCACCTCCAACCACTTTTTTTCCATGGGAATGGTAAACAGCAAGGTGATATAACATTCCCATGTAGTAACCTATTATTTGCTGAAAATTCACTAGACAAGATTTCATCAATATCGACTGTTTTTCTATTTCGTGAAGGAAAAAATTTCATTATTTTACATATTTAATGTGAATACATACTATGATGATGCAAGACCGTCCTTGATATAAGTCTATGACACAAACAAATTGGGTACAATCACCTGTGTCATTGGTTGGTTTAGAAACTAAGTAAAATTTCTCAAGTGTTTAGGTTCTGTTTTCCTTAGAGATCTTTATGGCCAGATATGTAGTGTCATTTCCTCTCCCTAAGGATATCCTGGGTTTGACCCCAGCATGAAACAGAAGTGCCAAGGACATGCCCGAGTCATCTCCATCTCCCTTTCTTTATTATCTCATCTACATATGGAAATTCCATAATTTCCATTATGATTTCACTTCCAGTGCCTAATATTATTTTAAAGTTTTATCCTCAAATCAACAGAATCTTTTCAGCATAGAGTTATTGTAATTCTGTGATTATTGTCCATGTAGCAATTTAAATCATACCAAACTTAAATGTAATTTTACTTTTGTAAAATTAATTGCTGTCTTTCTCAGCATGCCAGTTATCTAATTTGAACGTTTTTTTAGTCTTTCACTAAATTCCAACCCTAGTGAACCTTAATAGATATCATTGTTCCTAGATATCTGAGATGCAATCTCATTAACCCGTTAACAATTTAGTATTATTTTGTCCCTCAAACCATACTCTGTCACAATGAATTTTGTTTGAGTTCTGTCTCTAGATATATGATGCTTTCTATCAAGTAAACTTAGTGGATCTTGTGGTGTTTTGCTGATTAAAGGAAGCCATATCTTCATATTCTAAGCCTGTTAAGTTTTTATCATTACTCCACTCCCAATCTTCTCTTCCATTGCCAGGTTCTTTGTTATTGTAATTTCAGTGAGAGGTAACATCAAATTTGCAATAACATTTCTTGTAAAAGTCTGTTATTTACTGAAAATTCACTTAACAAGGTTCCATCAACATTAGCTTTGCATATACTTCGCTCACAAATAACTTGAATTAGCAATACGAACACTAATGGTTATATGTGCAGCAGTAAACAAGCAAGGATTGTTACGGTGCACAGGTGACCAAACACTCTCACCAAACTGAACAGGAGGCCCATGCATGATAAACGTTATTGCATATGATCATGAACCCACAAACAGATTGCAAAGAACCAGAAAAAGCAGAGACCATGGGGGATGTGATTCTTCTCTCCAAGCTTCTGGAGAGGAATATGGAGAACGAAAAAGAGCTGAGACAGTCCTCTTCTGTGTTCTTGGATGAAGGGGCACCTCATCCAACTCTCCCAAGAAGTCTAATTCACAGGAATGTGAATGGATCTTTCCTACTCCCTTTCAGGTAGGATAAAGCTAGTGGGAGGATTTATGGGACTTTTTATAGTGGATGGTCACTACCTGCACCTGGGACATATATCAACATGTCACCTATGAGATGTAAGCATATGTTGAGAACTCCTCCGACACTAGTATCCACCCATGGACTAAGAAGTCTGGGAGAAAGAACAGGAACAGACCCAGCAGGAAAAGCAGAAAAAAGACTGAAAAGCAGGAAAAAGAGTTATAGTTATTATGTTATTCCTGAGGACACTGGTGATGCCTTTTGGCTTTTCTACACTTAGTCATGTACTTCGCCCACTGCAACTGAAACCAAACAAAACGCTACTCACAGGTCAAATCAGATGTACAAGTCTGACTACTGTAAAAGGAGCATAGAGCATGGGGGTCCTCAGTCAAAAACAACATAATTCATACACATGAACCTTTTCACCCTGAGAACATAAGATATTCACAAATGCTCCTCTCCTTGGAACAGATGGTCATCATTCTCACTGCATCATAATCCAAAAACGGTGATAAAAAAAGGCAAAAGTGAGAACCCATATCCTCATCTTCCTACAACTGATTATCTACAAAATTAATAAGCTTCAACAGCCATTCCAGCTGGTGCTGGAGAATAATCTGGATAAAAGATGAATTTTTGTATTTTTATAAGAAAACTTGCATATATATATAAGCCTGAACAGGAAACTTCTTAGTTACTGTAAATACCTACAGTATGTTCCAGCATCTTCTTGCCCCTGTAGCTAGGTTGCTAGTGCCCTCTTCTCACTGCCAAGAGGTATTTGGTTTAATATCAAAGTTTATTATTATTTGTTGCTCTCCCTCATGCTCACATAAATAGGGAAATTCCAGTTAAGTAAAATCCACTGATAAGCAAACTGTACAGTCTGCTCAGGTAAATCTGTAGGTATTATAAATACTTAGGTCTAACTTCCTGTATGACCTCTGGGGACAGGTTGGTAATGATATTGTCTCTTGTAATATAGGTCCTGGGCTTAATCTGAACATGTAGTAGCAATTTGTTTCAAAATTTTGCACGCCGTGTTGATTTACAAACTAATCACTCAGACAGGATAACTCTTGTTAAAAGAAATGACTTATATCAATGCTAGTCTGGAAAACAGGGTAAAATGCTTGTATGCAAGTTTCACAGCCTCCTCAAGTACCTCCTCAGGTACTGTAAGTATTTTGGTGATAAGTTACTTTATGACTTGACGGCAAGGTTGGTAATGCTCTTTGTTCTTAACCCTGGGTTTCATGTCCCAGAGAGGAAGATATTTATTTCTATATTTAGCATGTTACTGTGAGTTGACTTCCATCATTTTCACTCAGATGGAGTTATTGAAATTAGTTACTATCACTTGTCTTAATAATCAGTCAGGAATTTGGGTAAAACTCTCATGTATGAAAGCTGTAACTACCTACTCAAAAACTTCTTGGGTACTTTAAAGGCTTAAGTTTCAACTTCTTTTATGACCTCTAAGACAGATTGGTGGTTCCCCCACCTCTTTAACTAAGCTTCCTGATTTGTTCCCAGGGTGAGGGATTTCCATCATATTAATTAAGAAGGATAATTCATATTAGTTGCTATCACTTGTGTCACTATTCAGTCAGGAAAGGGTGTAATATTTTATGGTAAGCATTCAAGCTGTGTAGGCTGCTAAGGTGACTTCTTAAATACTATAACTGCTTAACTTCCGACTTCCTTTTATACTTTTGAGGCCAGGTTGGTAGCACCTTGTCTCTCAGCCAAGAAGTACTTGGAAATCTATTTCTAAATTCTGCACATTATTGTTTGTTGATTACAATGGTGTTAACTCAGTTGGGGTAATACAAATTAAATGCACTACTAAAACACACTAATATGGAAGATGTACTGCCTGCTTCTGATATTCTTAGGCACTGGGTCTGAGCTTGGCATGAAGCAGATATTTAATTCTAAGTCATTTATATCACTGGTGGGATGGGAAGTTGGGCAAAAGTTTCTGTTAGGATCAGGTAAACTTCTTAGGTACTCTAAGTTTAAGTTCCACCTTCCTTTATGACAGTGCTTGAAGTACCCCTTTATCTCCCTCAGGAGGTTCTGCATTTGATCCAGACTCGAGGAAGATATTCATTTTTAGATTTTATGCATTACTAAGTACTGATTTCCACCCTTATAACCCTGGTGAAGTAGGTCAAATTAAACGTTGTCACTTGTGTCATTGTTGTGTCAGAAAGCTAGGAAAATCTGCTGGTATGCAAGCTGTGCAGCTTGCTTAGGAAATTTTTCGGGTACAGTAAGTACTTGGGTTCCAAATCCTTTTATCACCTCCTTAGTTACTTTGGTAGTGCACTCACCTGTCACTGTATTTGATCCTGTAATAGGTAAAATATTATTTCTATATTTTGCTTGTAATTATTTCTATATTTTGCTTGTAACTGTATTCTGATTTCCATCATATTTCTATCACTCGTGTCACTCTACAGCCTGGTCGAACTCCTTGGGTACTCCAAGTACTTAGGTTCTAACTGCCTAAATCATCCCTGTAACCAGGTTGATAGCATACTTATCACTCACAAGAAGTCCAAGGATTCACCTCAAATCGAGGTAGTAATTTATTTCTATATTTTACAGGTCACTGTTTATTGAATTCCTTCATATTCACTCCGATAGGGTAATAAATTAGACACCATCACTCGTGTCACTGTAGTTTAGGGTGTTGGGTAAACCCACTGGTATGGAAGTTGCACAGTCTGCTTGGGTACTTAACATCTTTTATGACCTCTATGGCTAGCCTTGGTAACACTATCATCTACTCACAAGTTCCTGGGTTCGATCTCAGTGTAGGTGAGAAATTCATTTCATCGTTGTGATCTTATCAAATCTTTCACCACTCCACTAGAATATTTTCTCTTATATAAAAATTTAAAATATCTGAAAAGAACAACTCAAAAACTTAAAACTGTACGAACTGAAAATGTTGAAGACGCTAGATAACAAGGAAGTAGAAATAATTGTCAGTAATCATAGGAGTGAAAACTTCACAGTATTATGAGATTAGAAGATAAATTCCCTCATTATGAGTAATGATATAAACAAGATTTCTTCAGCCCAATCAAGTTTTCTGTACAGCTGCTACAGTGTATAATCAAGGCCACCGAAAATAGATCTATCTTTCGGTGGTCTCGGTATAACGCTGTATGAACCGCGGCTCATGAAGTTTTAACCACGACTCGGTGGCGGCCTATCCTATATCGCTGCCAGAAGCACGATTATGACTAAATTTAATCTTAAATAAAATAAAAGCTACTGAGGCTAGAGGGCTGCAATTTGGTATGTTTAATAATTGGAGGGTGGATGATCAACATACCAATTTGCAGCCCTCTAGCCTCAGTAATTTTTAAGATCTGAGGACGGACAGAAAAAGTGCGGATAGAAAAAAGTGCGGACTGAAAAAGCAGGCACGATAGTTTCATTTTACCGAAAACTAAAAGCTAAATCTCTGAAATTCATTCATTTTTATATTCTTTAAAATGAGAATGCCATCAGTTTCAGATGGGCAAGTCATTCATGTTAGTCATCTTTCAGGGGTTGTAATTCAATAGGAATTGCCAGTATATTTCTTTTTTAATGATTCAACCTCAGTATTATTCTCAGTATTGAACGACGAAAGAAAGAAGCAACTTATTCTTTTTTGACAGGGACAGTTCAAAGATATAGCTAGTGACAATCTTTTCTGTCTACGTGATGTCGGACTTGAGCAATGAAATACTCAAACTTTACTTATGAAATATCTCTCTCTCTCTCTCTCTCTCTCTCTCTCTCTCTCTCTCTCTCTCTCTCTCTCTCTCTCTCTCTCTCTCTCTCTGTTTTTTCCTCTCAAAACACACACATACACACACTTGATCTCTCTTTTTGTCAAATAATTCTCGTTAAAACATCGCTTCGTTTCCCTTTACTCAAGTGATATGTTCTGAGGATACAACGCCACTCTTTAACTTACTTGTCTTGAAGTTTTTCTCTCTGGTCAAAAAATATTTGATTCTTCGGGAATCCTTTTTCAGACTAAAGAGAGTCCGATAATCTTCTTATAGTCCATTACACCAAAGAAGGAACGAATTAATTTAACATGTCTTACAACCAAAGAAAACAGACTTAGCTTTTTTGTTGTGTCAAATTTGGATGTATCTGCGCACAACTGTTTAGCGAGTTAATAGCTTATGTTTACTCCAATTGAGCTTCTGGAAATTTTGATTAAAGATAAAAATTACAATAACTCCTTTCTTTCTGGGAGATTTATTTGTATTTGCAACTTATGACTGTTTTGAAAATATAGATTACTGAACAGATAATAATTGGAGGATGAATTTTTATATTTCAACGCATTTTAATGAGCAATATAGCTAAGTAATCAAGGTCACTGAAATAAAAGGAAAGTGTGATGAATACAAAAATGACTCTAATGACCAACTGCTTTTAGGAACTCGATGGGAAAATGTAATATACAAAATCCAATGTTAAATCTGACATAATTTCTTTCCAATTAATTCACTGAAAGCTTAATTCGTTATTTCAGATGCTCATGTTTATGTGGTGAATTGGTTATTTCTCTGCATTACAACAAGTAAGTAAATAACGACAAAGTAATAATCATTCAGGTCTGAATGAGATTACAAAAAAATCGAGTTTTATGCTACAAAGTCAGATGAATTCCATCATCATAATAGTATTACTAATTTATGAGCCATGGCTAGGTTAGTTAACGAGAGAGAGAGAGAGAGAGAGAGAGAGAGAGAGAGAGAGAGAGAGAGAGAGAGAGAGAGAGAGAGAGAGACGTACTTGACACAGCAGAAAAAAATATCAAGCATACTTTTTATTAATACATATCAAAATGTGACTAGAGATTCAATTTAATTCTGTTGATGACCAAAGTATTTGTCTTAACGCTCAGCCACCAGAAAAAAAAAATATATACTTCAATATTATAGAAACGGGAGACAAGATTAATTTTAATTAATGAGAAAACTAGGAGGACAAAAGAATAGCATTTACTGCTATTCTCTCAACGTTCTTGAGCCTGTGGAGTCAAAAAGGCTTGGCGCTGCCACTCTGACATTCAGATGATCGCTCTTGTTCTAAGAAAAGAGAATCATGACAAGGTTCAAGTGAGAAAAGGCACAACTCCTCAAGAGA
>NC_089796.1:33840560-33865560 GCF_040412425.1 Macrobrachium rosenbergii | reverse complement strand
GAACTATGATGGTATACCAAGCCTCGACGACCTGTGAAGAGAGGTGACCGAAGTGCTCAGGGAAATGGAGTTTGAGTCTCGGCTTTATTGCGATTTGCTGAAATCATACCCTGTGGTGTAGGCAAATGGAGGCCACACAAAATATTAAATACTCAGAGAGAAACTTAAATAAATACCTGTTCTGCATTACTTTGTTTTTGTCATATCAATTTTAGTTTATATATATATATATATATATATATATATATATATATATATATATATATATATATATATATATATATATATATATATATATATATATATATATATATATATATATATATATATATATATATATATATATATATATATATATATATATATATATATATATATATATATATATATATATATATATATATATATATAATATTTATATATATAGTAGTATACATATATATATATATATATATATATAATCTATAAATATGGGAATCAATAAATATGATAAAATTATAAAACAATATTAAATTTGTTAAAAATCATAAAACAGTAAAAAGAATAAAATTTCCAATTACAAAAATATATTTACAAGGTAAGACTGCCAACCAACTTCCAGTTCTGAGAAAGGAGACATGTTAGCTAAGATTCAGTTGGATCGAAGAGGTTTGGGCATTCAACTGGGGAACTAGCTGCTTAATGAGCAACGATTCGAGAATGGGTAGTTCGTGAGGGTTTGGCGTTTGCCCTATGAAGCAAAAATCATCTCTTTCGATATGGGTTCTGCAAACTTTTGCTTGATTCCTGATATTAGAATGCTCAGGGTTGGAGAGCCTATTTCCTGTGTGAAAGCTTATTCCATGGCGAGAATCGATTCTGACCCTCAGTAACCTCTTTGTCGATCCCATATATATCCCAGAGTTGCACTTTGGGCAAGTATATTTAAATATTACATTAGAGGTCAAGAGGGGACTTAACCAACCCTTATACTTAAAGAAAGACCCATTAACCACTGGGTCTTTCTTTATGTATAAGGATCGATTATGTCCCCTCATTTAGGAAAATAGAATTATTGTTTATGGTTATATATTAAAAGGATATTCACTTCTATCTTCTATCAACGTGTATTTAATCAAAACAATCAATAATCGGTTGCCTAATATTCCTTGAAGAAGGGAAAGATTTTCTTTATTCACGATTACATTATTACCAAGAGTACAAATTGACAGTTTATAATGCTGTATGGTCATGCATAGCGGTAATTTTTTTCTAATGATCCGTGCAACTTTATACTTAATTCTACGTTAAGGAATTTGATGTCATTGTAAAGATAATGAGTTGTAATTTATTTTGATATGTTAAAATCGACCCTAAAACCAATGAAAAGAAAACGTATCACGAGTTGAAGTTAGCAGTATAGGAAAGTGTTTTGCCAGCTTTTTTCTTAATAAGATGAGGGGGTGGAAGACTAATTGTTGCAGCAATTCACTTAATAATAGAAAAGAAATAAAAAGGTGTAACAGAGTATAGGCTAAATATTTATTACTAAAAAAAGACTTCTATTCTCAAACAGTATTAATGAATGAGTTTAAATTAGAGCAAAGGGGTTGGTTTGGTTTTTCATGAATTGGACAGTAAAGTTTACTTTCATTATAGCAACACATATCATAAAAAGACATCATTGGCCTAGGCCTGTACCAAATTGTTTGTATCACATGGAAATAATTGAGAGGTCTAACAGTGAAATGAATAACGTCAATACATAATTTACTCATATTCTGATTAGAGCATTTGAGATACTTCCCAGATGAAATACAGCAGCAAACTGTCATGAAATTGATGATAACCTGTCCACACGCACAATTACCTGTCGGTCAGCTGGAAGATATTTAGGTAATACCATCAGCTCATACATTCTGGTGAGTGGACTGTCTCTTCCCACAAACTGTAGTCTAGATGTAAGTTTTGCAGTTTCGATGAACTACAGAAGAAATGACAGATTGTTGAATTTTATGACAGTGAATGGGTGTGTTGGGAGAGAGTGAGAAAAAGAGTGAGAGAGGAAGAGAGAGGAAAGGGGTTGTTAGGGAGGAGAAAGAGAAAGAGTGATGAAGAGAGATTGTTTATTGAATGTCATTCAGAGTTTTCCTAGGCAGTGCTGAGTTGGTCAGCTAATATATATATATATATATATATATATATATATATATATATATATATATATATATATATATATATATATATATATATATATATATATAAAGATACATGCATTTCTGACTCACATCAAGATCGAATCCAGGTCTCTCAAACGAAAAGCAAAGGCGCTACTGACTGATCCACTTGGGTAACAGAAGTTGAAACCAGTACTTCTCTACCTGAGGGTTTTCCTGGGCAGACTGCCACCGAAAATGCCAGCCAGCTTTACCCAACCCCTGATCCAATAGTGAGCCAATTGGTAGCATTTCACTCGAATTACCCCTTCAGCATGAATGTGACGGAACTAATCAACACATGAGCACCCATTTTGACATAAATAAATTTCTGACTTACAACGGGATCAAACTCAGGTCTCTCGAGTATATATGGTTGTATGTACCTGTATATATAAATGGGTGCTCATGTGTTGATTAGTTCCATCACATTCATGGTGAAGGGGTAATTCGAATGAAATGCTACCAATTGGCTCACTAGTGGATCATGAAGTTTGGTAAAACTGGCTGGTATTTTAGGTGCAGAAGTACTGGTTCTAACTTTTTTACCTAAGTGGATCAATCGGTAGCACCTTTCATTTGAGAGACCTGGATCGGATCCGATCTCGATGTGAGTCAGAAATGTATGTATTATGTTTGCCTGAATAATATATATATATATATATATATATATATATATATATATATATATATATGTATATATATATATATATATATATATATATATATATATATATATATATATATATATATATATATATATATATATATATATATATATTATATATATATATATATATATATATATATATATGTATATATATATATATATATATATATATATATATATATATATATATATATATATATATATATATATATATATATATATATATATATATATATATATATATATATATATATATATATATATATATATATATATATATATATATATATATATATATATATGTATATATATATATATATATATATATATATATATATATATATATATATATATATATATATATATATATATATATATATATATGTATATATATATATATATATATATATATATATATATATATATATATATATATATATATATATATATATATATAGTATATATATATATATATATATATATATATATATATATATATATATATATATATATATATATATATATATATATATATATATATATATATATATATATATATATATATATATATATATGTATATATATATATATATATATATATATATATATATATACATATATATATATAAATATATATATATATATATATATATATATATATATATATATATATATATATATATATATATATATATATATATATATATATATATATATATATATATATATATATATATATATATATATATATATATATATATATATATATATATATATATATATATACAGTGTGTGTGTCAGTATTTGTATGTAAGTTTACTTAATTTTTAAAATGGGGCAAGAGAGGTAGGTAAAACATTATATGAACACTTATCTGAGACTTAGATATAATCTCTCTTTCCGGATTGCCTTAAGTATTTAAAGGATCTGAATTTGTTACAGTTAATCTTGATGTTGAAAACCCCTGACATTTAGAGTTATATAATTCCGCTTCCAGAATATGAAGCTTCAGTTTGCCTTTATTGAATCATTAGTAGTTAAACTGATACGCTTAAATGATATGCAGATTTAGAACTGCTCAGTAAAAGACTGTTGTATTTGCAAATAAGAGGCTTTCAGAGAGTAATTTCCTTTGTCTTGCAGATTATTTGAGATCCCGAGATCAGGCCTTAATAAGTTCACACAGAAATGTTTTCAGGGATTTTCCAGTAACTTGTCGCCAAATACTTGCACCAGACAAGTTGAATTCTTGCGCTAGTATTATCTACAACTTTTCCTCTTATTATTGGCTTCAATTTTACCAGTAAAACTTTGACTGTAATTTAGCCACTAATATTATCTTCTAATTTTGTCCCATAACTATATTCTACTGCTTCGCAGTTAATATTGCAGACCGTTTTGCCACAAATATTTGCTCTGATAACTGTCTAATATTGCCTAAAATTTGGTCATCATTATTTCCTAAAAAATTTGTTATAGCATCAACATTGGTTGTAATTTTGCAATGGAAATTGGCTGTTGTCTTGCCTCAATTATTTGCTAATTTTTCTCCAATAATGATTGCTTAAATTATCCTTTCAATACCGACCACTTTGGTGCCAAAAACATTAACAGCCAATTTGCCACTAACTTTGGCTGCGGAATCACTTAACTACACCCGGACCAGCACTTCCGCGATGGGTTGTTATCTTTTCGCCCCGCCCCCCAAGTTTTAAAACTCCGTAGGAAGACTGTCCTCTCGCTTTGCTAACGTAAACACTGGGGAAGAACACCGTAAGTTGTTCGGAAGTCTTTGTTTTGTCTTTTGCATATTAATACATTTTTATCACTAATTTTAGCTTTATTTTCTCAGTGATGTTGGCTATAATCTGGCTTCTAACACTAACCGTATTTAATTCGTATTAATATTAGCTTAACTTCTTCCAGTGATATTGGTTAAAGTTGTGTCAGAAATATTAGCTACTCAGAGCTAAATGCATCAAATAAAAAAAAATCCTATGCAACTGGCATGATATAAATAAAAGCAGAATAATTTAAGTCTAAAAAATATTGAGACTTTAAATTTTACTGAGGCCTTCAGCATGTATGTCCGATTGCTTTTAAGGGCTGAATAAAATATCACGTTAAAAAAGCCAACTTTACGTCGAGTGACCCAGAAGTGCAAGAGTCTGCTTGCAAAAACCTTCTGTTAATAAAAGATCACTTGTAGACAGAGAAAATACAATAAAAAAAAAATATACTAAAGACAAGACTAAAATATGGCAGGAAAACACGTGGGTGTCGACAGCGAATGATAAAATATGTAAGACAAAGAGAGAATCGACGATATGTATAATATTTTTATATTCTCGAAGCTAATTATTTTTCGTAATATTTTTTTTTACCGTAGGGTAAGTCAGGACTGAGGATATTAAATCAATTTCCTTGTAGAAAAGAGAGAGAGAGAGAGAGAAAAAAAAACAACAGAGCTTATGAACACTTCAGAACTCTTAATACTTCTGCCAGTTTCTTTTAGCAGCAATAACGAGAACATCAGCGAGATTAATCGTGATGATAATTCTACCTTTTGTTTTATTACTTGTGTAACAATAACGTCAATAACGACGGTAAATTTCGAACCTCGAGACGTTACATATAGTTTCGATGCTCAGGCGAGAGAGGACAAAATGGAAAAAATATAGATACACACTGTGTTTGATTATATATATCATTGTCCTTATGTAATATTTAAAGAAGCCCAGAGTTGGAAATCTTAAAAGCTTGCTATTATATAGTGTAGCTGCACTGCTGCTGCTCCTGGTGAGAGGCAGAGGATGAGTGCAGAAGCTGAGTAAAGTGTCTTTGCGTTCAAATGTCTCCTTTTGATACTGAGTAAAGGTCGGATAAATCCTGAACTTCTATTTACTATTTTTTCGTACTTTAGTTTTCTGTAAAAGAAAACTATTGCGCCGGCTTTGTCTGTCCGTCCGCCCTCAAATCTTAAAAACTACTGAGGCTAGAGGGCTGCAAATTGGTAATGTTGATCATCCACCCTCCTATCATCAAACATACCAAATTGCAGCCCGCTAGCCAGCCTCAGTAGTTCTTTTTTTTTAATTTTATTTAGGGTTAAAGTTATCCATAATCGTACATCTGTCAACGATATACGACAGGTCACCACCGGGTCGTGGTTAAAGATTCATGGGCCGCGGCTCATACAGCATTATGCCGAGACCACCGAAAGATAGACCTGTTTTCGGTGGACTTGATTATAAGCTGTATAGAAAACTCGATTGCACTGAAGAAACTTCGGCGCATTTTTTATTTGTTTGTTATGAAAGCAGGTTCTATAAAACGAAGAGTAATTTTTAACCAACTAAAAATGTAGTTACGTCAGATACAAGCTATTATATTCAGTAGTTACAGAGAGAGAGAGAGAGAGAGAGAGAGAGAGAGAGAGAGAGAGAAGGAAAATTACATCGTATCAGAGAGATATCAAAACAATAAAAATTGTATGCGAAGTTTAAATCCAACAAACCAACGACGAACGCAAAACGATCAAGTCTTTCCTTTATGCGGTCGTTATTTGTCTTTGATTTACGGAGTAAATAAAAAAGTTTTATTTAGTTCCAGAAGGAAATCAATTTTACTGATTATATTTATCAATCCTATTAACTATGTAAGGTTATACAATTTTTGTAATACAAAATAAAGATTACTGTTATACAGAAAGATCAAATATTTATTATTATATAATTACACATTAACAGCTATGAGATCTTGTACTTATAAACAATATAAAGCTGGATTTAATTCTTAAACACCCGGAAAGCTAGGCAGTTAAAGAGATTTGTCAAGCAATCGGTGAGTGAAGCGTGGTTGATATTTCTCCTGTTCGCGTTTGTTCCTGTGTGTGAGTAAGATTGATAATAATGAAACGATGATAAAATGATAATAACAAATCCCAGTATTTAAAATTTATTGGAAAGTATCTTTTACCACTACATCTTTCGAAGAATAATTTTACCAACTTCATTATTAGCTTAGCTAGTTTCGACTTAGACTGTTTAATTTGCTGAGTGTGACTTTATTATGTCTGATTCTAGTTTGTCTAGTATCTGGTACTGCAGCTGCAGTACCAAAGGCTGCAGTACCAAACTAACTTCAGCTAAATACGACTCATACACTACTTGTTGCCCTTGCAGAGGGTAGATTTGTTCTTCTTATCCTAAATGTGAAGAATGAAAAGATTGGGATCAGGGGAAATGGAAAGTTTTGGATGCTCACCTTGACAAACTTCAGAGAGACAGGGAGAGAAAGGTGACTGCTAGAGCCGAAGCTAGGGGTTTAACCAGCCAGGTTTCTTCTCTGAAATCGGATATTATTAATATACCTGTTCCTTCTATGCCTGTGACTGCTTTTTCTCTCATTACCAGCCCTCCGACTTTTCCAGCTACTCCGTTACCTGGCTCCCATTCTTTTGAATCCAATGCCATCGCCAGCCTTGAAGCCAGGATAGAACAAAAATTCGGTCTTTTAGTGAATTGGGTCTTCAGTTAAGGTCCTGATGGAGCAAATGAGTGTGATTAGTGTCGATGCAAGTGCAGTGTCATGGAGGAGGTGACTACTCGTCCCACCAATGCTCCTAGACAAAGGTCCCTGTCAAACTCCCCTGAACCTGGGAGGAGGGAAACCAGAGGTCCAAGGGAGGTCGGTGGGGTTTGCCCACTGGTAGTTGCCCCCTCAACCGAGCCTGTTGTTCGTAAATCCCAGGACTCAGCGGACAGCCACTGGAAAGATGTTCATACGGATTTGCATGCCTTGTTGTCCAGTGACTCGAACTCCAGTGCGGAAAGACGGTGTAGTAGGCATTTTTCGAGTGTTTCCAGGCCACTGAAAAGGCATGTTACTTCTGCTGAGTGTGCTTCTCCGCTTCCCGGTAAACTGCCCAGGGAACAAGAGCGCAGTCCACTTCCCTCCTGCAGTTTCTGGGATAGTCCAGATTATGGGTCTCATGAGCCTTTAGTGGTGGAGCGCCAGTATTTGGCACCGAAGCTGTCTTCCTCCTTGAAGAAGATATCTGAGCCCCCAGCAGTCTCCAAGTACCCAGTTTCCAAGTGTCCATTTTGTGAGCACACAGTGTCCGAAACACCCATTTTCTGTGTCTAGTGTCCAAGTGTCCAGTGTCCAAGCGCCCAGTGTCCAAGCACCCAGTGTCCGAATGCCCAATGTATGAGTGCTCAGTGTCTGAGTGTACAGTATCCAAACACCCAGTGCCTGTGCGCCCAGTATCTGAGTGCCCGGTGTCCGAGTGTCAAGTGTCCAAGTGCCCGTTGTCCGAGCAGCAAGTGTCTGAATGCCCAGTGTCCGAGCGCCCAAGGTCCAAGCGTCCGGTGTTCGAGCACCCACTGTCTGAGTGTTCACCTGTGTCTGAGTGTTCAACTGTGTCTGAGTGTTCACCTGTGTACGAGTGTTCACCTGTATCCGCGCGTCCACCTGTGCCTGTGTGTCCTCCTCTCTGCTCTGCGCCAGTAGCCATTCATTCGGCGTCACTCATGCTGTTACAGATCCTTCATTAGAATCTATCCAATGCCGTTGGGATAATATTTTAGGACTTCTGCAGAAGCACTCTTCAGTAACACAGGATCCTCCAGACTTGGCTCCTTCCTCTATTTCGTCTGATGAAGAAGCCATCAAACAGGAGCAGCCTACTTCTGCTTTATCCAGTATTGATGGTTGGCTAGCAGAGAAGAGGGATCTTGGCAAGGCTGTTTTTTGCGCCCCTCCCTCTTGCTTGTCTCAAAGGAGGTACCTGTTGTATGCCACTGGGGAAGCTCATTCCTTGCGAGTTTCTGCCTCATCCCAGGGGGACTTCTCCAGTCTTACTGACTCGGCGCATAGGTCAGTGTTTAACTCTGACAAGATTATGATCACATCTTCGGAATTTGACCATATAGTTAGGGACGTGTTTAAGTTCTTCAAGGTCTTCAGTTTCTTAGACTCGACCGTGGGGGCCTTAGCTAAGAAGATTGAGGACTGCAACACCCTTCAAGAGAACTTCTCATCAGACTGGCTAGGAGTTCTCTCATGCATGGATAAGGCAATTAGGGATGGCTTCCAAGAGCTGGCTGCCTTATTTTCCATGGGAGTTCTCAAAAAGAGAACTGTGGCGCACATCCACTACAAAAGGCGTCACTCCCTCCCAGAGGCTGGCTCTTCTGTTTGTGCCTTTGGACCAATTTGCATTGTTCCCTTGAGCTATAGTAGAACACGTAGGAACAGACTTGCAAAAGAAGTCGACCCGAGATCTGCTATCACAATCTACCAAGCTTTCCAAGGAGTTAGGACATGGTACTTCAGTCTCGTTCAGTGCGGGAACAGTCTCCCCACTGCAACAGCAGCCATTTTGAGGTGGCAGAACTAAGTTTCAGCCCCGCCCGCACACGAACCTGAAGTCAGCCTGACCAGTTAAGAAGTCGTCCTCTAAACCCTCCTCGTGCAAGTGAGAATCCTGTCCTCCATGTTCCCATAAGAGCCAGGCTTCTCCATTTTTGGGATAAATGGGAAGCCAGGAATGCAGAACCCTGGGTAATCAAAGTCCTCAAAGAGGGCTATTCCATCCCGCTCAGGGAAAAACTTCCTTTAGTGTCTTTGCCCATCAGTTTAACAGTGTACTCGGTAGGCTCGGAGAGGTTTTTGGCCCTGTCGGAAGAGGTCTCTTCCCTATTCAGGAAGAGGGCTGTAGAGGTGGTTGAAGATATAAGCACAGAAGGTTTTTACAACCGACTGTTTGTCATCCCCAAGTCATCTGGAGGTTGGAGACCTGTCCTGGACGTCAGTGCACTGAACTTCTTTGTTCAGACAACAAAGTTCAGGATGGAAACGAACAAATCATTCCTGTCAGCCATACACCAGGGAGATTGGATGGTGACCATTGACATGCAGGACAGATACTTCCATGTTCCAGTTCTAGACTCCAGGAAGTATCTGAGGTTTGTGTTCCATGGCAGAGTCTTTCAGTTTCGGGTTCTGTGCTTTGGCCTCTCTACAGCTCCTCAGGTATTCACCCATATTCTTTCTCCTCTGGTGAAATGGCTACATCTCATGGGTATCAATGTCTGTCTGTATTTAGATGACTGGCTTTTATGCTCCCCCTCAAGAACAAGGTGCACGGCAGACTTTCAGAAGACTCTTCTCCATGCCCAAGAATTGGGCCTCTTAATCAACATGCAGAAGTCGCAGTTAACCCCGACTCGATTCTTCATTTGGGGATGAGGATCGATTCTCTTGAGCTTTTGGGCTTTTCCGTCCCACAAAAGGATCCAATCCTGCCTGCAGAAAGTACAAAACTTCCACTCTCTCCCATCCTGCTCTACCAAGGACGACTGTCCAAGTAGGAGAGGTTCGCAGCGGAATTCCCACGGGCGTGGGAAATTCCTGGTAGTCTACAAAGAGCTCTAGAGCTCACCTGGTACCTGTGCCACCATTTCATCTTTCGAAGGTCTTGGCACCTCTAATCCAGAAGAGGATATCAAGGCCCCCCACTATCTTCTTCCGTTCCTCTGGAACTTCTATCCCTTATCATTCTCTGTCAATCTCTTTTTCTAAATTATCACCACAAGAGGCAATTAAATACAGGATACCATTCCCCTCAAAACGCATAAATCATTGAGAATAACAGAGTGGGAAGTGGCACGCCCTTGCACCCCTACCTTGGCACAGGGCATGTGTGTCAACTCCTCCTGAAGGAGTCGCGCCCTTCGGGTTCCCTTTTCCAGCCCTAGGGCTGAGAGATAGTCTGGGCCATAATTTATAGGCGAAGGATGATCAATTCCCGTGTAACACAATAAATACCTCACTCTATTACCCTTGGCTCTTCTGCCAACATCATTTGCTCTTTTATTTGTTTATTTATTTTTCTGTTTTAATGAATCGTGAGTCATGAACTCCTGCCCTTGTGATTTTAAATGCCACCTTCGTAAAATCCGAGATGCATGTTCAGCCTTTAGTACATGGTCATGCTTTCATTCGTAACATCCTGTTCATTTTCCTTTTGTTATTTTTTTTTTTCCTTCCTTCTAAGAACTCTGTTTTGTCCCAGACCCCTCGTCTTTTGTCTGCTCATCCCGTCATAACATTGAGCGAGTATCTATTTATAGCCTGTACTCGAGTTATGGGCAGTGGACGTATAAAGTTAGCATGGTTTAAAGTTAGCGAATTAAAACTTGCAAATACTCTTGCTCGCCCACAACTGTCAAAATCCCTAGTGTTAAGTTGTCAGCCGTCAACTGTCGAGTTGGCGAATTATGTATCGTCATTGCAACATCACGTAAAGGGGATGCCATTTACAGAAATAAACACTGTGTTATCATTTACACCACCTCTTCAAGGCATACTAACCGCGTGCCTTGTTTATTTAGAATTAAGGAGCTTATCTGTAAATTAGTTCTTAAATTTTGTCACCTGCCTCAAAATTATCTTGTCCTCATAATCTTAAAGTAATGTATATTGTAAATTTGAAGAAATTAATGGGCCATGTTTAAGTAATTTAATATTAATGTGTTGGAAGTACATAAAGTGAAGCTTCTTTCCATTTTGTGTGGGGTTAAAGTAAAGGAAAAGCTTTTCCATTTCCTGTTGGGAAGAAAGTAGAGTAAAACAGCTGTGCCGACTTCTTGAACATCAACATACAATCCCGAATGAAGGCTCGTATGTTATCTTCCTTGGGCAGCTATTATAATTTACAAGAAGTACCTGCACAGCATGCCTCCCCCCCCAACCTAATTTGCCCTTTGTTTATTGAGAGTAACATCGTCGCCACATGGCCTAGATATCAGAGCAAAGTTATCAACATTTTCATCTGTCCTTCTTTTTACCTGGAACAGATATTGAGATGACACGGATAAAAAAGGCCAAAGATGGGAGACTGAATGCCGCTCCCTAAGCAGTTTAGTCCAACTAAGCTGCTTAAAACAACCTTTCTAAAGGCAAATTAAGCTGCCTGAATTGTCTATATCCGCAGGAAACCTGGGAAGAGGCAACCAATCGCTGACCACCTGGCAAATGACACGTTGTTTGCGCACGGCCAAGCTATCAGGAGAAATGCACATGGCACGACACTGCCCTAGGCTTAAAAGGGCAGTAAGCTGTGGGCAGTAAGCAGTTAGTCGTGTGGGCAGGAGACATGCAGAGGGTGGCAGTTAGCCATACAAGTGGGCGAGTGATACAGTTTGCTGAGAGATCATTCTTCGCCCCGGCCCGACACCAGGCGACAGTCATCCTTGAGGGCACTGCCATACGTGTGATCGTCCCTCATCATTCTTCGCCAGAGACCCGCTTCCCCTAAGGTAAAGCGCGAGTAAAGACTTTTCAGTCACGACAGTTTGACCTTTAGAAAGTTATAGGAGTGCCAGTATTTCACCTCTGTCCTTGTGCCAGTTTATCCAGTGCCATTTCCAATGTCCTGTCTTCAAGTGTAAAGTGGTCATTCATTCCTCGAGTCCTTGGCACCCTCAGTGCAGACTCGAGACCTATTCTGTGTTATATTGTTCCTTTACTGGCGTGTAATGTGCGGAGTCTTGATGGCACAGTCGGTTACAGCAGCAGCTTCGGACTTCGTAGAGGTCTGTGGCGCGGGTTCAAATCCGGAGCCGACTGATCAGAGAGGCGGACACTTTGCTATCCGTGTAGACATCCCGGGATTATGTATGTAATCAACGGATAGGTTTGCCTAAAAAGCAAATGGGTGTTACAGAGTAAATACACACACAAAACAAAGCCACTACAACACCTTCTAAAAACATAACAAACATCTCACACGTCTCGAACTCTCGACCTGCCCGCGCAACAACTTCTCGCTGCTGGGAAGAAAGGGAGTTGGGTCGGGTATGATACATGTAACATACGCTACCGGGGTCTAAGCGATGTCAGGCAGGGCAGCCGATCGAGACTACGGTCTACCCCAAAGCCAAATCAAAAGTCCTTCAAAAGAAGGCATCGTGCTTACCCCATACAAAAATGGGAAAAAAGCACGTTAAAAAGAAGAAGAAGAAGAAGACTGGCGTGTAATGTGCAAATCTCTCTTGCAGAGGGACCTATTCGCAGTGGACTCATCTTGGACTGTGCCTTGCCCTTAGTCAAGACTCCAATAGAAGGATCTTCAGGCGTTGCAAGCCCTTTATCAATTTACTTACCCATTTTCCTTCTAATGCTTTCTTTTGGAAATATAGTTCTTTAATTTATCCCAAGTGTTTATGTAACATTCCCTTATGAAGTAGAACCCTCAGCTCCTAAAATCACCCCATTTTTCTTTGTTTTTTACGATTTCCCTTTACATAAGTCAGAACTCCCAAGGCCAATTAAATAAAGTTTCCGTTGTCGGCCTGTAAAAATACCATAAACCCAGGAAATATTAAATATATATATATATATATATATATATATATATATATATATATATATATATATATATATATATATATATATATATATATATATATATATATATATATATATATATATATATATATATGCACACACAGTGCTTATGGTTGTTTTAGCAAAATGGTGAACTAAACAAGATCTATGTGGAAATGTAAATGAAAGAAACTGCGTTTAAAGTAACTGCTTTATAAAAGCTTTCCAAGTTAATATCAAAATAGATGAAATATGACAAGAAGGCGCGTCCTTCCGTCCTCAAGTTACCAGAAATACTCTACAGTGGCGTATCCCACAAGATTAACCAAGAAATCAGCAGATGTAATATTGTCTGTGAAATGGATGTTTTTTCAGTTTATAAAACCAGGTCAGATTTCATCAAGAACTTCCATGTTTTCTGTTTATTCATTCACTGATTTTAAAAAGGAGAAAATGAGTTCAGTTTGAGAAGGAATAACACATGAACCTGACTGCGGAAATAATTCACTGTTTTTTGCTACTATTCTCAATATTATTACTGTCATCACCATTTTTATGAATACTATTTTTTCTACTTCTTCAGCGACTGTGTGGATAATGCTGATTATCATTTTTATCTGGTTATCTCATGTATCTGGATTGTTTGTATACCTGTATTCCATGTATATGGCCCTGAGCTGAAATAAAAGATGTTATTATTATTATTATTATTATTATTATTATTATTATTATTATTATTATTATTATTATTATTATTATTATTATTGCTGGTTATTGGAGGTGAGTGCAACAGAAGAAAAAATGTTGAATTCTAAGAATAACAACTTTATGAGAATTTAAATAAATGGAAATCATCTGTTTGAGTTTTTATGAAACTGGAGGTAATTAACCTAAAGGAAGAAGGAATTACATGTAATTAAAAATTAAAAATGATTGAAAAAAAGAAAAAATCGTTGATTTCAAAATTCCGGAGCTGAATGACTTTTAGATTATTTCCAGATATTTTATTCTAATTAGTCCGTGGAATATGTTAATGGAGATTGACTCGACTAGCCATTTGATATTCAAACGAACATTTCACCATTGAACGTTGCTACACCGAAATTGTCGTTAATTAACGCAAGTGATTGCGGGCAAGTAAACAAAATCAATAAGGACGCCCACTTGAACCCTGCCATGAAAGGCGGCATCACGAGAAATGATAGCATTCGTCGAAAGCAGGAGGGGCGCGCCGTCCAAACATCGGGTTGGAGTAGAAGGAATCGTGTAGAACCTCCAGCGGGCACTGGGGCCACCACATTGCTCCTCGTTGGCCAGGCTCGTCAACAAGGCAAGATGACATTCAAGTGGTGCCTGTTAATTTGCTTCCTGGGTCTCACCCTCGGATTTGCCATTGATCAAGTAAGTCATGTCCGTAAATTCTCAAACTGTCCCTTTAAACTGATACATGGTAACTTGGGAGACTTCGTGTTTCTGAATATGACTTACGGTTCCGGAACCTTCTCGTGTTATTAAAGGTCTATCTATGGTGTCCCGATCATTTTTGTTCTCAAAATTTGCCAGTAACTCTGCTTTAATGATGTAGGTGATCATGCAATGTGTACACGATAAGGTGGGATTCATGTCTGTGCCGTTTACTATCCATTAAGTGAAAAGTTTCTGTACCCTCTGGAAACTTAGAGGAACTTGATACATGTGCACATGTTTCTAGGTCCATCAGACCGAGCCGTAACACTTTCTCATTTGACCAGTTACAGCATAAGTATTGACGAAACTTGACCCAAAATACTACCTAGCTTTGTGATTTTTGTAAGTTACGTTATATAAAACAACTGCTTAGTTAATAAAACGTACATAATCCATAGAAAGAAAACCCCTAAAGCAACAAAGAATGACTATAGTCCAGCTAACGCTTCTTTTTCACTTGAATTGGGCTATTAAACCCCTAGGGGTCCAAATGTCTTTCCCTGGTCCCTCTCCGTAACATCTGCCTACTGCTTGATTATAATTAGTAAGACCACACACACAAATTTAAGTCATTGATTTATATGCATTACTGTAAAGTTGAACACTTTAATAGATGAAAACAAGAAATACTACAGTAAACAGAAAATACAATGTAACCAAGGGAATAGCCAGCAATTATATGTACATAGTACTTAATGCTAAGATAGAATAATGATGATATCCATCTATTTTTATATAGTAAAAGTAAATCTTTATATATTTGTCCGCTATAGAAATCCGGACTGCTTGACAGACACCGGACAAAATTTTGCATGTGGCCCCTAAGTCACCCTGGAAAGGTTATAACTCAAACTGAAACCCCTACCTGTGACAGAAATACAAACAGACAAAACAAATGAAATTTTCATTTTTACTGATGCTGTTCACCTTCTCTTCAGTTACTTTATGGAAGTCACCAGTAGCTTGGGTGGAAAACCTCCACCTTTTCTGTTGGTGACGTCATTAAACTCCTCCCACTGGAAACCCTATAATCAGTTTAGTACACCCAGAAAATTAAATAGATGTGTTTGACTGTATTAGAATTACTTTCATTCAGTCATAAAGTAATGCAGTTCGAAATATATAACTTCTACCACCACACCAGTCAGGCCTTACAATACTCGCCATGGAAAAAAGTAGTATCCGATTTTAAAAAAGATTGTCTGGGAGTCTAAATAGAGAGATGATTATTGACCCGGAGAGTAATAATCTCGAACTGTCACCAGCCATCTCTAGTGTCCAAATGTTGTTGCGAGAAGTGTATTTTCTCTTCGTACTGAGACCAGGAGCTGCACATTTTGTATCTGACGAGAAATTACGAGGCCTCAAAAAAATGTGCTTAAATTTCTTTGAGACAACTTACTTTCAAATTCCATTACATTTCTCGAGTCCATGGTAACATGAGTGCCATTTTATGAAATGAAATATTTAAATTTTTTTTTTTTTTTTTGGTGTTGCCGTTAAATAAAGATTTTCCCCGAGGTCAGAAGGAAGGGCAAATATAAAATTTGATAGACATACAACGCAGCTGTTCTAGATAAGTATTATGACAGTTTTTGGTTTCTCAAAAACATTTAAGTTTCTTAAACTTTGATTCTGATATCTAATGCTGAAGGGAGAATAGTCCAGATACCAACACCTCAGTAAAAAGGATATTATTCCTGTTACAGGAGCCACTGGAGAAAAGTTTATGTTTAAAATGTGGCTTCGCTGTATCCTTTATCATCCTTCAGCTTTTCATTTTAAAAATACATAAATCTAAACTTTTAGCAGACGCAAATCTACCAAAGTAAGGCCTTCACTATTATTATTATTATTATTATTATTATTATTATTATTATTATTATTATTATTATTATTATTAGCCAAGCTGCAACACCAGTTGGAAAGGAGGATGCTAAAAGCCCAAGGGCTCCAAAAGTAAAACCCGAGAGTACGGAGAAGAAAAGAGGAATTAAAAAATAAAGAATATAAGAAAAATGCCAGAGAAAATCAGATGAGATCAAACAATTATAATATGAAGTGAGACTCAAGAATTCTCAAAAGACTGCATTTGTTCCTAATTTGAACTTGTGAAGTTCAACAATTCAGCTACAAGACTAAGAGGGTCATTCCATAATTTGGTTGGAACTGGAATACTAAAACTCTTAGAACGCACAAAGGTAAAAACTGTTATAATCAACTCAGTACCGCCTTGTCGATGATTTAATGGAACTATCAGGCTAAAGATTAATAGCAAGTTCGGGAATAAGGAATTTGATGGAAGCCAGGTTATTTGTTTATCTTGAGAAGAGAGTTGACAGAGCACCCAAATATTGAACTGGCCACTATGAAAGCAAAGCTGTATGTTAGGAGTAACTCTGTGGTCTGGCAAAATTATTAATAATAGAAAGACAGAGGATACTAGAAAAACCTTAACCTAGTCAGTGATCTTTAAAACGGCAGGTGACATCCATGCCTCGAATATAAATTTGCATTTATTGAATAACAACAACAAACAATCTTTGTATTTAACTTCATATCTATCACCTTGCTCTATACGTCACACGCATACACAGTTATCCACCACTTTCATATGCAATCAGTTGCTAAAGACCAAAGCAGGCGAATAATATTCAGTACATGGCAGAGTAAAGGAACGTAACATTTTCCTAAGATAAACAGTATTTGAGTTTTTAAGCCCCTTTTCATTTTGAATTTAGCAAAGAAGGCCCCAAACACAGCATTGCTTGGCAGTTTCCGAGTCTCTTCTTTGCAAAGCGGAGGTCACTGAGTCAAAATGGATTTTACGCTGGGGGAGGTTCACGCAGACGAATCAGAATTAGCTGCCAATTATAAAAGAAATCGGTGTTTGAAAAGCATGTACTTCAAACTTTGATGGGATGACTTCTATCTTATATACATTTCATATTTATTTCGCAAATTATTACTGAACAAGTGGCTAAATTTGAATACAATGTTTTAAGTGCTAGACTGAGGCTCTTTACGTTGGATAGAAAATGTTGCCCGAGATCGAATTTTCTTTTGGCTGTTTACTTGTTAGTAGCTATTTGAATTCTGATCATAATACTTTATTATTATTATTATTATTATTATTATTATTATTATTATTATTATTATTATTATTATTATTATTATTATTATTACAGCTTTGTACGCTCTTTCTGAATGCTACATTTCTTGTATGATTACTTGTCAGCCAAGAGGGATTGTCTGTAAATGAAGCAGGTTCTCTTTTATTGTTTGCAGACGTATAGGCAGACCATCCAGATTATATATATATATATATATATATATATATATATATATATATATATATATATATATATATATATATATATATATATATATACACACACACACACACACACACACACACACACACACACACACATATATATATATATATATATATATATATATATATATATATATATATATATATATATATATATATATATATATATATAACATTCACAATCTATTACTCACTATTTGTTTTAAGAATGGTGAACTAACACAGGAATACGAACCAACAATGCGATAAGCAAGGAATGAATTAGTTGTACGCATATAATTATCAGCCCTGTGTTCGCATGTTAAATGTTATGTCGATAACATAACACTACAATCACACGAATGACTGACTACATTGTAACTAACACTCTCCTCAGGTCACAATGCAAACGAACGATGGACTTTAATGTTTAATTCGCTACAGGTAAAAAAAAAAAAATCTTGCTAATATGAGGTATTTTGATAATTTCTTGCATGCAAATTACATTGTTGTCTATGAGGTTGCCTGTGGCTTGGAGGAGGTGACTGGAACAACCCCTAATGCATTGGCTGGAGGACAGGAAACTTCACTTATAAAATGCAGGGCAGCAATGGTAGGCCTACTGTGGTTTTCTTCCTGAATTCTCTAGATATTCATATATTTCTTCTTAAGCATATAAAATAATGGGCGCTTTCGGCATCATTTAGCTAAATACCGAGCTAAAGCTTAAAATCCATCCAGTTTCCGTCATCTGTAGTGTTGTTGACACACTACATAGGCCTATGGCATAAAAGGCTAGTCTAGTCATACAACTTTTTTTTTTATTGTTGAGCATTGGAACGATAATTACATAGAATGAATTAATAAACGTTGCAATTAAAAAGTAATTTTGACTGAAATGAATTAAATGCGTGCTTGAAAGAAGGTCAGTAGAATAAAATACCTGGCGAATCAGTAGCATGGGCGTAGGCTATCTTCATTGGTCTCCGCTTCATGTTTTAGCGGTAAACAAAACATCAAAGGTTATATTTCAGTTTACGGACGTAGATATTACTTTGATATCATAAAGTTATTTCTTTATACATGCAATGAGCCTGCGCATAGAATAAAGTTTCAGTTACAAGAAAATCTTGTGATCTAAACAGTTTTGAGCTTAGGTCTATGTGTGGTCTTGGTTAGACTAATGAGATGAATCATAATTACTGAAAGCTCATCGTTCATTTGAGTTTGATCTGAGTAAGGTCTAAAGAATACCTGTTCTTTAGACCTTGGATCTGAGTTGATTGTTTGATACAATCCCGTCTGTCGTGTGCTGGTGCTGGTATATTGTGAATACAAATCGAAGTGTTTGTGATTTATATTAGGAGGGGCGAAGGTATTGTCTATTTAAACATTCAAATACGTTACTGGAGAAATATATAGTTTAATATTTACCACAATAAGCTAACGATGTAGGAAACGTTGATTGTCCGCCAATCACGTGCCAATCATGCGCATGCGCCACATCTTCACCCGTGAGAGGACAGATGAAATGAGACTGACTTTTGTTTTAATTTAGAACAATACGCAGAATGATACATAATAAATACTTACACATGTACTGGATTAGTCATAAGGTTTCAGAAGCTAACATGATTCAATAAAAGACTCATAAAACTGCATCAACAAATCTGTGAGAAAAACCGTCAAAGGCTTTTCCTGGTAAAAAGTTTCTGGCGTCACGCGTTTTCCAACTAACGAAGAGGAGGTGGAGAGTTGGAATACCATCCTGCCCCATAGTGATGATAACGGGCATTTCTCTACGTGTCAAATAGAAAGGTGTGCGTGCCATGAGAAAGATGTGGAGAAACTGATTCTGCCCTGTGGCTGATGATCAGGATCGCGGGGAATAGGTCTAGCCTACACAATGTCCAAAAACCAAAGATAAAAGAAAGGGTTATGTGACATATGCAGACATCAGTGACTCGTGCCTAATCTTGCCTAGACAATAAAACCCCAAGAAAAGGAACAAAAAACGAGAAGTATATTACGTGTGGCTCAAAACTCTCAAATTACCGTTAAAATTTCGCCTCCAACACCCCTCGCACTCAGTGCAGCATGTTACAAAGTTCAACAGAGTCACATTCATACCCGGCTGTGCAGACGGCGCATGCGCGCTTGCGATTAAGCATACTGGTCAACGATGTCATCACTATGAAAATATACACAAGCAAAAGAAATTAAGTGGTAATTTGCACTGAGGTACTTGCGCACACATGTACAGCACAGAGCATATTTCAGCGATATTGTTCTGAGTCTCAGTGGTGTTGAAGACACCAACGTAGGATTGTGGTAGGATGGTAGTGTGACCAGGGACGCCTTATAGTATGGTGCCAGTATTCTCTGTGCGAGGAAGGACTAATTATTCCTTATGAGTAGAAGTTTCCCGGTATTTTATTATGGATTTTTTTTCGATGAACATCCTAAATTAACAGCATTTACTCAGTTAAATACATGATTTATTGATTGAATCGACTAGGAAATTTTCAACAGAAAGTAATGGCCGTCAATAGAAAAAATGAAACATATCTATGAGAAAACCAGAGTTACATTAATCCGATAAGAACCATGCAAGAAATGAATTTATGGCTGCAATAAGTAAAGGTTTAAGATTAGTGTGTAGCCAAGTTCTTATTTTAAAGCCGATTTAAATCAAATGTATATTAGGTCACACCGACAAGCAAAGACTCCATTTAACAAAGCAGAAACGACGAATGTCAGAAGTTCAAACGGCCCCCGTCTTTAGGTACTGTTTCGGAAGGTCGGGGTCAAAGGCGAAAAGCCCATTTTTCATTGATGTCAAATCTTTCTAATCCTTTAAAAAGAGCTAGCCAGTATTTAAAATATATTGTCAGTCGGTTATCAGTAATTCATGCAAACACTGCCAATAATCTTTTGCTTGGCAGTGTTTATTTAGGCTACATGGAAGCAACATCATTTCAAAGTTAAACAAGAAAATCATACCAACGAAAAAAATATGAAAAACTTGACGAAAAATCTCGCTTTTTCAGGAAACAACTTCTACTATCAAACCCATCATTCTGGTAAGTCACTTCATTGTCAATGTTAAAACCAACATTTTCTCATATCAGTCTTAAATTCACTTAATCTTTCACTTTGCATCGTTCAAGAACAGGACGACCCGCAACTAACCTGCAGCGCTCTGAAAAGCCTTCCTCATCTCTGTGCCCAGTAAGAAATTCAACAAACGTTAACTGCAGGACTTCGACATTCAAAGTCCTGAATTTAACTTTTGTAAGATGACAAAATAATCAAAATGCTGAAAGAAAAGAAAAAACAACTAAAATGACTTATTTCATCGGCAGGATGATCCTCCCGTGATGACCCTGGATTCGGTAAGTCCGAGGACTTCTTTCTTTCTTTCTCTCTTTCTTTCTTTCGTTCGTTCGTTCGTTCGTCGCTCATTCATTCAGTGCGGGAGGGAACAAGGCAGGAAATCAAATAAATTTCTTTGCGCTCTTCTGTCAAACGGAATTCTCAGATGAGCAAAAGAAAATAAGAAACATGATAAGGTGACAATAACAAATGATTAATCATCTTAATCATCACCGCCTCCAATATTGCGTGACTCAAAGAACCTCTTTGAAATTCCGCATCTGGCGCCTTTTCTGTTTTATCTTCCACAAATCTCCGCTTATATTCAGCTTCCCATCTCATAGCTTTCATCCAAGTAGGTCTGGGTCTCCCAGTTCTTCTGATGGCCACAGGAACCCAGCTGACTGTCTTGTCCAAGCCGTCTCCGTCCCCCTTCATAAGGCGTTTCGGTCATTACTCACACAGCAGCATTTCTCACTCTGTCAGGACTTGTTATTAGCAGTAATATTCTCCTTAAAGCTTTATTCTTAAATCCACAATGTCTTTGACTCCTGATATTCCCTTCAAAGCTTTATTCTTAAATCCACAATGTCTTTTTGACTACAATATCTTTGACTCTGATATTCCCTTCAAAGCTTTATGTCTTTAAATCTACAATGTCTTTGACTCTGATATGCCCTTCAAAGCTTTATTCTTTCACAAGCTTTATTCTTAAATCTACAATGTCTTTGACTCCTGATATTCCCTTCAAAGCTTTATTCTTAAATCTACAATGTCTTTGACTTTATTCTTAAATCCACAATGTCTTTGACTCCTGATATGCCCTTCAAAGCTTTTATTCTTAAATCTACAATGTCTTTGACTCCTGATATTCCCTTCAAAGCTTTATTCTTAAATCTACAATGTCTTTGACTCCTGATATTCCCTTCAAAGCTTTATTCTTAAATCCACAATGTCTTTGACTCCTGATATGCCCTTCAAAGCTTTATTCTTAAATCTACAATGTCTTTGACTCCTGATATTCCCTTCAAAGCTTTATTCTTAAATCTACAATGTCTTTGACTCCTGATATTCAAAGCTTTATTCTTAAATCTACAATGTCTTTGACTCCTGATATGCCCTTCAAAGCTTTATTCTTAAATCTACAATGTCTTTGACTCCTGATATTCCCTTCAAAGCTTTATTCTTAAATCTACAATGTCTTTGACTCCTGATATGCCCTTCAAAGCTTTATTCTTAAATCTACAATGTCTTTGACTTTATTCTTAAATCTACAATGTCTTTGACTATTCCCTTCAAAGCTTTATTCTTAAATCTACAATGTCTTTGACTCCTGATATGCCCTTCAAAGCTTTATTCTTAAATCTACAATGTCTTTGACTCTGATATTCCCTTCAAAGCTTTATTCTTAAATCTACAATGTCTTTGACTCTGATATTCCCTTCAAAGCTTTATTTTAAATACAATGTCTTTGCCCTTCAAAGCTTTATTCTTAAATCTACAATGTCTTTGACTGCTGATATTCCCTTCAGAGCTTTAATCTTAATAAATGCACAAAGTCTTTTGGATATAATGTCGTTATAATACTATGATTCATGTCCACACAGCAAAAGAGTTCGTACTAGACTAATATGTAACCTTACTTTTGCATGCGACTTTAGTCTATTTGATTTCCAAATCCTATTCAGCCTACCAGTTGTTGGGCATCGTTGCTTCTTCTAAATCTTTGAGAGATTCATCCTTATCAATCCTTTCTCCTTCTGGTTTTACTTCATTCTTTTAGGTGTATCTCCATGCAAAGATTAATCATTCGGTTTCATATGAACCTATATGAGTGTGTGTGTATATTTATATATGTGTATATATATATATATATATATATATATATATATATATATATATATATATATATATATATATATATATATATATATATATATATATATATATATATATATATATATATATATATATATATATATATATATATTGTTATAAACTGGGGGCTTGGTTGGGGAGAGAATTGGAACAATTTATTATAATGTACTGCCAAAGAACCAAGGGGGCCCGAGTTTATAAACAAAAGAAAGTTATTTGAAACTCACCTCAGATTTTTCCTGGATTTACAAATAAATGATTAAGGTTGCCATTTGAAATTAGACTTCTTTTACAATTAAAAGGGGTTTATTTACAGAGACTGGGCAAGTATGCAAGAAGACAAAACAGAATGCAAATTATAACCAATGGGCAGGCACATCAATTATACACAGTAGAGCAATAATGCAGTACTTGGCAAACAAGCAATTTAAATATGAAGGGGCCAAGGTACAATCATCCCCGTTATAACAATAACTCGATTAGGTCAAAATTACATTAAATCGTCTCTGTTGGTTATTCTTCAAAAGGGATGAAGTCCAGGGTAATGGAATCAATTCGTGTAAATAATTTCTGTGGGGCCAGCAACAGAGTCTTGCAATCAGGCTGCGACCAGGAATGGTTGTGAAATTTGGATGGCAGTCAGAATTAGCGGACAAAGATTTGCAACTGAGCAGATGATGTCTCCCTGGAAGAGAGGTTATGGGTTAACACCACACGAAAAGAGAAATGAAATCTCCCTATAAAAGTATTACACAAATGCACGTTCTTAAATTCTAAACACTACACAGCCCAGATGATAAATATAGGAAATCACATAATCACAATCTTGGAATCGTAGTGGATTGGGCTCTGAGACAATGAACACATGTTGCTGCCACACAAAGGGGGAAGCTTCAAACACTGGTATATCTTAGACTAATTTGCCCTTAATTTACACTGGGAAAGGGATAATTGGATATTTAACACTGGATCTTTTTACTTGATTTCAAGGTAAGTTATGGGGCGATTTACGGGATGCTGAAGCTGGACAACTTAACAAAGGGGAATGCTTTTGTGGGGAAAGGAATTGAAGTTTAAAGGAATGGAAAAAATCAAGGGATTTCAGGGAGGAGGGAAAGGGCTGTCGTACTGACTACTTGCAAATCACGAACCTGGTCTACAGTTGTTGTTGGCGCCAAAACACGATTGACTCGGCCATGCGTCGAAGTAGCGTCACCCTGCTAAGACGTTAGGGATGGAGACATGCGTCTTCAACGGGACACAGGAGGTCCCTGACTCCATCTCTGAGACAGCGGGTAGTGTGGGCCGTGTTTGTCGAAATTTGGGCCTATCAGACTTGCAAAAAGTCATACAGCCAGCAAAAAAAGCAGAGGGAAAGGATCCTTAAAGTTTAAGTACTTAGAGGTTAAGGTCCTACCTGTCGGCTAGCCCCACTATCCCTTTAGCTCGCAATACCTAACTACTCCCACATCACGTGATGGGGGTGAAAAGGGGGCCCCCATTGTTTCCCCAGATCAGGTGATCGGGGGGGAGGTGATTCCTACATCGGTGAAAACTAGTGTTAACTGCTATTCCCTGGTTTGAAATACGCTTGCTCCTTTCTCGCCCGCCATATTCCCCTGCCCTGATAGTCAAATGAACAGAGAAACTGCATTACAAGAATAATGATACACTGCTGGCTAAATCTGGGAGGGATAAATCATT
>NC_089796.1:33830560-33835560 GCF_040412425.1 Macrobrachium rosenbergii | reverse complement strand
TCTTCAGTCATTTCTGGTTCTTTGACTTCTTTAGTTCTCTTAACTTTGTCCTTATTTATCCAAAATCCCTCATCTTCTAATGATTCAGCATATGTGGAAGGTATTTGGTTGTTTATTTTTGTCACTTTCACTTTTGTCTCTTGTATATCTATGACTCTGTACGGACCTGTGAATTTAGTGGCTAACTTATAATTAATTCCACTTCTTACTTCCTTCTTGATGTAAACATCATCCCCTCTCTTGTAATCTACTGGCTTTAACCCTTCTTGATGTTTGTCAATCATGATCTTCTGGGCTTCTCCTAGATTCTTGTGTAACTGTTTATGAATTACCTTGAAATTACTAATTCTTACCTTCATGATATCTTCAGAATAATTTGGCTGTACTGGCTGATTCAGCCATGCATAGGGTAATCTTGGTTCATATCCCATCAAAGCTTTTATGGGCGTTGCTTGAGTACTGGAATGATTTCTAGCATTTAATGACAATTGGACTAGAGGCAAATTGATATCCCATTCAGGATCCTGTCCTACTGTATGCCTTAATGCATCTAGAACCTTTCTGTTATTTCTTTCTACTAAACCATTGCTAGCTGGATGATATGGTTGTATTGTTACTTTCTCTACTTTGAATGCATCACAAATTTCTTGTACTAGTGAATTATTGAATTCGGTGCCATTGTCAGATATTATAAGCTGTGGGGCAGAATATCTACAAAAGATTTTGTCAAAGAGAGCGACTGCACATTCTTTAGCTCCCTTCCCTGTTATTGGTATTAGCTCTGTGTATCTGGTAAGTGCATCCATACACACTAGTATATTCTTATTCCCCTTACCCGTGGTATGCAAGTTAGTTATAAGATCTACTGCTACTCTTTCAAATGGAGTTTGTGGAATGGGATACTTCCCTAGAGGTACTTCTTTATCTGTTCTTCCTTTATAACTGTTACAAGTATTGCAGCTTTTCACATAGTTGCTAACATCTTTGTAAATTCCCTTCCAATGGAAAGATCCTTTAATTAATCTAACTGTTTCGTCTCTTCCTGGGTGTGCTCTCATGTCATCATCATGCATTAGTTCAATAACTTTACTTCTTAGGCTCTTAGGTACTATTCTTTTGTGAGTTACACCTTGAAAGGACTTGAATGGGTCATATTCTTCACACATCCAGACTAATACATTGTCTATGATATTCACTGCATCTATGGGACATCCAATTGTCTTACTCAATTCTACTTGCTCTTGCTGATCAAATTCCTTCTTATTTTCTACAAATCTGAAAACTTCTTTCAAATATTCATCGTCTCTTTGTTTCCTTGAACATCTGTGATTTTACAGTCTTCTACTGGGTTTAAGCTTAAATGAGAAAAATATGCCTCATACACCTTTTCAGACATTATATTCTTGGGACTTCCTGTGTCAAAGAATACGGCTATAGGCTTTTCTAAACCAACGTGGGCGGGAAATACAGGTCTATAACTATATTCATTTCTTATATTAACTTTGCTAATACACTTAGTTTGGCTTAAGGGTGATGCTCTCGTCTTTTCTTTTAAGTAGGAATGTCCATGATACCAGTGATACAAAATTTACTGTCGAGTCGTCTGATAACTCTTGGTCTGGTTGGTATACTAGGGCAGCTTGGTCGTTGTTTTGGTTGTTTTGGTCTCTATTATATATATATATATATATATATATATATATATATATATATACTGTATATATATAGATTTATATATATATATATATATATATATATATATATATATATATATATATATATATATATATATATATATATATATATATATATATATATATGTATATATATATATATATATATATATATATATATATATATATATATATATATATATATATATATATATATATATATATATATATATATATATATATATATATATACATATATATATATATATATATATATATATATATATATATATATATATGAGTGTATATATATATATATATATATATATATATATATATATATATATATATATATATATATATATATATATATATATATATATATATATATATATATATATATATATATATATATATATATATGTATACTATATATATATATATATATATAATTTATTCAAGATTGTGCTAAAAAATGCGTTATAGAAAATGTTAAGAATGAACTATTACTATAAAAGAACTTATTGCTGTGCAGCTTGGCATTAAATTCTGCCAGAAAACAGAGCTATAAGGTATTAGTGTGCTTCAGACCTCTGTTCTATCACTGGCGGAATGTTCCTCCCGTCTGCAAGACACTAGCATTCTGCTTGGCGTCAAGTGTCCCTTTCTTACAATAACTGTATTTCTTATTTCGGAAGATTTTCTGCTTGACACTTTTACGAAAATTCACCTGCTGAATTTTCTAGTATCAACATCTATAGCAATTCCAGGAAGTCTTGGGAGAGAATGACAAACATCTGCTTCAGAGAAATACTAAAATCTGGCAACTCCACACGCTGACAATAGGCACAAACACTAATGACAACATAAGCTCCCAGCTGACATGGAGCCTAAAAGGAAAGTGTTATAAATACAATCACTGCAAGGAAGGAAGTTTTCACGCCGAGCAGAATGCTGATTTCTCAGACAGGAAGAACATTTCAACAATGATGGAACAGAGGGGTCTGATTTTAATGGCAGATTTTAATGGCAAGCTCTAATCGTTTTGGAAGAGGGTGCTTGGAGTTAGAGGAAACGGCAAGCATTACTGAAGGTTCTAAATTATAAATGGTATAGTTACCAACACCAGTGAATGGTGAAGACATATTTGATTTTGCTAGTTTGGCTTCGCACACCTCCACACTCCCATTTTATATTGTCCAGATCTTGGTAAGGCAACGTGTTGTACTGTATGTTTGACTGAGCACCTGACCAACAATAACTCTATTGCTGATTGCTCAGAAAACTTGAACAGGATTTAGAGCCTAACTTCCATCAGCTTTCGAAGCCGCCAAATATAAGCCTCTCCAGGCCTATTAAGTCCAGGACAGCAGTAGAAATGATACGAAGAAGTCTGGACAAATGATGTTCACTTAGAAGAGTGTTAAAGGTCTAGGTAGTTCCATCTTGAGGAATTACATGCACCTGTTTGCTTCGTTCTTCCTTGATGCCTGTCGGGCAGCAAACATTTACTCTATCAATATCTACTTGATAGGTGCTGGATTACAACACTGAGGAAATAAGACTTTAACGGTAATATCAAACTTTTATCACAAGGGATAACGATGGAAATTTAATCTCGCTCTTCTGAATATCGTGAAAATCAGATCTCATCCTGCCTCTAATGTAAGTAGATAAAAGATGGAACCTGAAAAAGCTTTTTCTTCTTTTACTAATGCGAAAATTTATCGTATGTTTTAAATTTGGTATCTCATGCACGATAAGCAATATACTAATTTTCCTCATTTTTGTGAAATTCATTTCCTCAGCATGTTAACTACAGATATTAATATGCAGCTTGTATAGTATGGAGCAAGTCTAAAAAGTCCCTGAGCTGCAGAGCAGGTTCCGACAAAAGAGAACAACGCGAAGACTGGAGAACAAAACAAGAAACAGATAACGATGAACTGACAGACACGCCATTAAATATTTGCAGTGCGAGTAAGCACAAATAAGATCATGAAATAGGCACATGAAAGACTGCAGTAGTGTTGGCCTTTAATAATAAAAGTATTGACTCGTCGATGAATAACGACACTGCAGCCAGGAGACCGACCACTCAGCCATTTTGACGCTGAAGAAGTGAAGAGTGTCACAACGTCTCATCTTATGTAAATGAGGATGTGCATGTTCTACTCATGTCAATGAGGATGTGCGTGTCCTACTCATGTCAATGAGGATGTGCATGTCGTACTCATATCAATGAGGATGCACATGTCCTACTCATGTCAATGAGGATGCTCATGTCTTACTCAAAACGAGGAGGAGGAAGCAAAAGTTCTTAATTAAGCCGCCATGCAGATTCCCAAGAATGACGCTTTATACTTCGATAGATTTTCCATAAATGCAAGTTATCCTTCCTCCAATGTCACAAAATGACTAAGGTCTACCTTTCACTATGTACTGTCCAGTGTTACATAGTATATTTAAAGATTTATTCAATTTGTTGGTGTCGAAACAACATTCGCTATCAAAGCCGGTGGGTAAAAATATCTCATGACACCTGCACGTTGATAATCTTATGAAGAGTTACATGCAGGTAATCCCAAATTTCATCTAAATGAGTTTTGCAGCAAACTTCTGAGCACTCGTGAAATTGAAAACACTTCCCTCAAAACAAAAAATAACAGTCATTTGTCAAACGAAACCGGCACCTTTATCTCGGCAATGACAGTGGAAACTCCTTCAGAAGCCTTCACTGAAACTACGAGACTCGTTTGACAAATGATATATTTTAAAGGTGACGAGCAGGCATTCATAACATTAAGACCTAATCTCAGTCAACAAAGAGCAGTTACCAATTTGCCAGATGGGATATAATTTTGGATGAACCCTTCAGCTGAAAGCTATATAAAGGAATAATTCTTGGTTTCGGCTACATAAAAACTCGCTATAGAACAGCAAATATTTGCATGCCAATTTTACGGAAGGATAAAACAATTGTTTGTTAAGATCTTTTCATATTATTCACTGTAGGTCAATGAACGCACCATTGCCCAAATGATGTCTGATGATTTATTATTCGAACATTTAAATAGAGAGAATGGCTACAGCTCTATGCAGCCATTCTACATCTCCACAATTGACTTTCTAAGCTCAGTCGGCAAAGAAAAACATCATGCGAAGAGCTCTTCATTTCCAGCTTGAATCATTACCGCTATGCTATAAAGAATGACCTCCAACAATTCTTTTATTATCTAGAAGTACCATCCAGCATTAATTAGTATGATGAGGAAATGAAAAACTTCGATGGAAATCACTCCACTTTCCCTAAGTAGTGAGAGGTAT
>NC_089796.1:33795560-33825560 GCF_040412425.1 Macrobrachium rosenbergii | reverse complement strand
CAGCAGAACCCTTGAGGCTTGTGCAACACATCAGAACTTCCAAGAGTAAAGGGAAAGAACAGAAAAAAGTGGTGAAAATGAAAATATGCCATTAAAATCTATGCAAATGATTCGGAACATCTTCATATGCATACAAAAAATCCACCAAAATCATGCAAGTCATTCTGACTTGCACATTCCCATGCTTCCATGCCAACAACTTGTTTAGTTTGTTTGGGCAGTGCTAACTCCTGCGACACAAACCTCCTCCATCACAAGACTTAATCTGGTGACAATCCTCCTCCATCCCGGGACATATTCCTGCAACAAACTCCTCCTCTATCCACAGACTTATTTGATACTCCCTTCCATCCACATGTTGACTTTATAGCCATTCTGCCCCAGCCCCCTTTCCCCATAAACTCTCTTTTCTACATCCCAGAGTTAGTCCAGTGGTACGCTCTTTCTCTATTCGAAGGCTTCTGAATTTGTCACCTTTTATACCAACCTATTTGCTTTCATTAGCTTTATTATTGAAAACTCTTCATATTGCGGCATTTATTACCTCGCCAAACCTTTTGTATATGTGTACATTATATAATAATTCATAGTTCATCTCAACCACTTCTTTCTATTTTCTTTCTTTTTGCAGTCAACATTCAGACTTCACTACCTTTAAGGAGATTTGAGTCAAGAACCTCTTCACATAACCAAATTATGTTTCCTTGGACATTCCTCTTTTCTTCAAAACCTTTTTCAGAGTTCTTGTTGCCTTCCTTGCCTTATTCTACTGCCATCTATTACATTTATTCCTAACTACTTGTATGAATCAATTGCATAATTTTGGGACTATTTCTTCTGTATTATTCCAGCGGCTGTAAGTACAACGGCAGTAGAGGAAGGGCTGGCTCACTGGGAGGAACATACTTGCATTAACTTCCAGCTAATCAGTGGTACTACTCCAAGCAATTACTTGAACTTCGTATGTCGGAATGCCCCAAAAGAAATCCAACCCGTAAAAGTACCCTTAACTTAACTTATATGATACACTATTACAATGTAACAAGCCTTGCTTTCATAAATGAACACAATGAAATTTTTCAAGTTGTTCGATCTTGAAGAAATATACTTAGGCTTTCTTTTTCCCATTTTAATTGGTATTTCTTTGATCCACACCACCATTCCATTTGATGCACTTCCTTCAACAGTTGCTCCTACTCAAGTCCCTAATGCTATTGTTTTCCCTTATTTAATTTTCAGCTGGGGACTGTTTTTCATGAGGTGGGCCACGCCATGGGATTTTTCCACGAGCAGTCACGTTCTGATAGGGATGGCTACGTGTCAATAATTTTCGAAAACATACAAGCCAGCAGAGAGGGAAACTTCCAGAAAAATGTTGACAACAAATACTCGGTCAAATATGATTTCATATCAGATTTGCATTATGGCTCAGATGTACGTTGTCTCGTCATTTATTTGGGTCTGTAAATGCTATAGTTTCAACTGCTCTCATTACCTCGAGACTCTTGACATCTGCATTAAATAATTAAGCTTTAACGTCTTTATGGGTGACAAAATAGTCTGAACTGTGATCTTGATTAAGCAGCTTTGATACTACATGATACTGAAGAACAGATGTCTTCGAATTTCATTACCGAATGAAGACAGTGTTGGAAGGTTATGGGCAAAAACCTTTTACTCTTTGTAACTCATTTCTGTATATCTGAGAGTGTTCTGTCTGATAGCCTGTCTGCCTATGATACTGACTGACAAATAAGTTGATCAGCTAAGATGATACAAATTAAGATTTGTTGCTTTTGTCTGTGACAGACCTCACTGTCTTTGTTCTTGTAAACGTAAAAATGTTTCTTATGAGGGATAATGAGGCACTACAGATAATCTTTCCTTTGTGACACCACAGAAAATATTTTATATTGCAGTATAAAGTTTTCAAAATCCCCTTTCTGCTGATACCACATCATTTTTTTACTTATTTGAAGTAGAATGTTTGCGTCATTCTTATGTTCAGTAATGGGCAAAGTTTTCTTTGCACAAATATGATTTAACCACTCATGAACCACTCATCATTTAGAACATACAGTAGGACATCCTGATATCCTGAACAATAAGATCATTTTATGATTTTCGCCATTTTCATGCGAATGTTTTCAACTGAACTATTATTGCTATAAACTTTTTAATAGGAACTGGATTAGTGTTGCTTTGACTGACCAAACTGCATAGAAATCTTTCCATGTATTTCTGCATTTAATCAGTCTCGCCTTTTTGCTGGAACAGTACTTCTCTTTGAACGGGAAAAATACAATATCAACAAAAAATCCGTTGGCACAAGGACTTATCGGCAAAAGGATTGGCCTGAGCCACTATGATCAGCTCCTGGCGATGTATCCATGCATTGGTGAGTGCTGCTGAATCATTGTAGTGTGGATTGTAAAGAAGGTTACGATTAGAACTTACAATCAGTACAACGCGCTTTACAGTCTTGTTACAACTGAGACAGTGAACAAGACAGCAGTGAAGGAATGCAATAATCTAATACTATTTTTCTGGTCCCTCTCTAGAATGATGTGGAAATCAGCAAAATGGATGCAAAATTGCAGCATATCCACGAACCCTTGTCAGAATGATGGCTACCTTTGTAAAAACTCTGCCTGTGTTTGTCGCAGCGGAACAAGTGGCGCCAACTGCGAAATTGTTAATCAAGGCTACCATGGTAAGTATGTGGCTGCCGATCTTTTGTCAGCTCTACAGTGTAAGTCATTTTCTGCTTTGGGAGAAAAGAATGAGAATCAAAACATATGGTTATAGCAACTGTTAATAGTGTACTATTTGCGCACATTTTCTCCAGAAAATAAAGAGGATAGGCATGGCATGAGTTTTTGGATAGGTGGCTCGCTAATGACAATGGCATACGAAAGCATTGTAAAAAGGACACTGCACATACCAAACAAGTTAATATTTCAGTTTTAATTATTCTTGATATATAGGTATTGCTGCAAGCATCTTCAAAATAAGAAAAGATTAGTTTTTAAAGAATTCAAAGGAGTCAACTAGGGAAAAAGTTTCATGAGAAATGACAATGATTTGACTAAGAATATCACACACCGCATTCCGTCGTGGTTGTGAATGAAGCCTTCATCGAAAGGAAAGGTTGACAGGAATCATAAGCCACAGGAAGAGCGTAATCCATTGCCATGTAGCGAGTGCCTCTGAGGGACATTTTCTGCTTGCTAAAATCGCTTGATAATGAAAGCTATTAAAAGTTGTCATTCTTCATGATGGCAATATGCTGAATAGGATGAATATGAGTAGAATCAATTACGGGAAGAGCTGGGACTTGATAGAATTGTTCTTGAGGTCAGGATTCATCCTGCTATAGTCGCTTTCATTTCATCTGTCCGGATATTTAGCTAAATAGTCCCGAAAGTGTCTAAGCACTGAGCTATTATAATTATTTGTATGCTTAAGAAGAAAGTATTTAAATTTGCAGAGTATTCTGGAAAGAAAACCCCAGTGCTATTGCTACCTTGCTGTGTTGTATATAACTGAAATCTCGCTCCTTCCAGCCAATAAAACAGTTGTTAACTGTGGAGCATCACACTGTTACAATGTAACAAGCCTTGCTTTCATAAATGAACACAATGAAATTTTTCAAGTTGTTCGATCTTGAAGAAATATACTTAGGCTTTCTTTTTCCCATTTTAATTGGTATTTCTTTGATCCACACCACCATTCCATTTGATGCACAGTTGTTGTTGTTCCATTCATCCCCCCAATCCCTAGACAAACTCATGGACAACATTCCTTGCATATTTCGAACATTAACCCACTCATGCAATTTACATGCAAGAAATTATCAAAATACCTCCTATTCGCACTCGCATGGCCAGACGGAAAGCCGGGCAGTGAACAGACGAAACCGACTCGAGTTATTTCGGCCCAGTCACGCTACAATAGTCTGCACCACTTTGCGAAGTATATCGGTCAGATCTTATTTTTTCACATTTCAATTAGTAGGGTACGTTTCATATACTAATTAGTCTGAGAAAAACTTTTATAAAATGAAAATTAGAATCAATTATAACGAGTAAAAGATAAAACTGCAAGAAAATTTCTTGCTTAATGCAGTTTTTTTAAGTATTTTATCCGAATCATCATGAAATATTCTTTCATGTTTAGATACGAACAGGCATACCAACATTGTTATCAGAGTATCATCTGTATGAAGAGCTTTCTGTTAAAAGAATATTTTACGCAAATAAAATGTAAGTGGGTTGAGTTTGGCATATCTGATGTTACCCCATTATCATCTGTTTATAGAAAGAATGTTATTTTAAGTTGGGAAATAAGTTATAATTATCAAAACTATTGTATAAATTAAAATTTCCTTACTTAAACTAAATAAAGCTCGCTTGACTGAAGGGTGTGGAAATGCATTGCCTTAGAGGTTCGGGCGGCAAGCCTGCAACGCCGAACGTTTGAGTAGACTAGTTTTGATGCACGGCGATAACTTATCAATCTTACATATGCCACTTATCTTATTAATATCATAACAAAATGTCGTATTGACGTAGAATATTTCTACAAATATGAAGAAGTCAGGTATATCAAAAAAGGAAACTGGGAATATTGTTTTTTATACATGAATGGTCTAAAGGGAGTCACATAGGCCTAGAATGAATGGTGACGGTTACTGTAATTTTGGTGGTTACTTTAACATCAGGATGAGAATAGCGTTGAGGAACTGAAACTGGCTAGAGTGCTTAATATAAGGAATAAACATAATTTACTGTTGCATTTCGTTAATTATGTCCCAAAGGATCTATTCACTTATTTTCTGATCTTTAAATATATATATATATATATATATATATATATATATATATATATATATATATATATATATATATATATATATATATATATATATATTATATATTGGTTTTAGTTTTTTTTCCATTAAATGAAATTTTTTGCTGTTACGTTTCAATTCGTCTTCTGACTCACTATCATTATTATCTACCAACCATTATTGATGTTAATTATATATAGAAATAATTACTTTATTTCTGTTTTCTGTCTTACCACACCAAGAAGAGTATGAAAATTTTTTTCTCTCAAGACGCGAAAAATTTCGTTCTTAAGCATACGGGCTCAGATCTAGGTCAGATGGACAATTTTAGGAGGCCTGTCAGCACTGCAATGATGCAATATGTATTTGCATAACGACTACAAAAGAATACATAATATATTATGAAACATCTAAAGCACACTAATACTTAATAACAAAAATCATAATTCTTACTGTTGGATGCCCCGCTATTTACAGACCAGGCAAGGATCAATAGGTCTAGCTAAACATTAAAAGGCTAATATTCAGCATCTTTCTACATCTTGGCTGTGATAAACACACTGCACACCGTAATAAATTGGCTACTCCTAAACTGTGAATGAATGAGAAATCCTGTGTAAACAACTAAAGGGGTCTCAGTGCAGGTTGTTATCTTTGTCTTTTTGGTACAGTGAAAACATGTAAGTTGAGCAATGCTAAGTATATCTTGCTTTGTACCGGAATTATCTTCAAAAGCTGGGCCATTGATGATCATTCTCAAGAGAAATTCGAGGGCAGCTGGAACTGATGTTTCTTTGCATTCTTCAGGAAAGTCATCTTTTAAAACATAAAAGCTGTTATTTTTGCTATGCTTTGCCATTTCACGCAACATATGAGTGCCACATCTGCAAGCATCCTATAGTCATCATGGGGACAGGGTTTTGTAAGATGAAGTAACAAGGTCCTTCAGTTCTGGGACAGTGACAAATAGAGCCTCCCTCCTGAAACCCAGTTTCTCTTTCAGTCTGGGGAACCTTTCAAGCACAGTTTCTTTCAGTCTAGTGCGATTATGTCACTGGTGTCTCCTAGCTGTTTCTTAGGGATGTGTACTTCCTTGCGGATTTCTTTCAAGGGAAAGCAAGTTCTTTACAATGAAATATCTTCATCAATCATTGCCAGCAGCTCTTCAGTTGGTTTTCTTTTTGTGCCGTCATCATCTGATTTTTACAGGCAGCCTCATAACGTCTTCGAAATGCTAATAGGCTCATTGCATGGTATTTCAGTTCATTGGCAACAATGCCTCCTACAGCAAGCTTAGTTAGAACTTTATCATCATGAAGGAACAGGGCTTTTTCTCTAAGTTCTTTAGTGAGTGCAACCTTTTGGAATTCTTAAGGTGTCGCAGTCCAATAAGACGTGGTTGAGATGATGTTTTCAATAACCTGTCCTGTTGAAAGCGGCGACTGCAGTTTCGGTGCCATTTTCCTTGATTTTCTAAGAGTTTTTCTGCGCTAAGTTTTTCATTGGATTCTAAAGGCAATTTGTTACCACCATCAGTGTGGTACACTTCAAGGGCACCAATAAATGAAGTATATGCTTTGATCCTGTAATCCTTGTGCTTACTCAGTGCTGGACACCTCAACTCCTCTCTTGAACCTTCTTGGCAGATAATGCAACGTGGCCAATCCATCATGTCCACACAAGCTGAAAAGCAAAGAAAACATTATAAATACCACTAAAAGATACTTACGAAATAATAAATGTAGCATAAAATTAAAGTTCAATTAATAAATAGCTCACAATATAACCTAGACTCGTACTTACCATGCTCTTACTCTGCTATAAATAAACATAGAGGTATCATACAGGTGTCATTTAATATCAGATGAAATGCTGTTTTAATTTTGTTCCTAGGTAATTTCTACATATATATCCCTGTCTCATAGGCATGGGCGTAATTACATTTAATTACTGTGAGAAGAAATATTGACAACTTTCCCATAGGGATCTATTGTTCGGGCCATTAGGATTTACCTTGTAACGCTTGTAGCACAGACGGAATGAGTGCAATCTTTGAATGCAGAAGTCCTTCATATATTCTTTACCACTGAATTTAGCTTTCTGGAAAAACCATACTAACCCTTTACCCTTCCCAAATGAAAATAAGTCCCAAGCAGTACCCTTATAATCAAAATACAATTAATGAAAATTATATCATTAGGAATGCCATATGTATTGATTAATAGATTAAGTTATCTTACAGAAAAGTCACTGAGAATTCAAGTATTTTGTTATCAATATCTTGAATTTCATTCATAGTGAATTATTTAAACATAGTATATCTACTACTGGCATTAGTGATCAAGGCTGCCATCGACATGCAAATAACTTTTCGCTCTGTTTAGACAAAAAAGATCCGATCCAGAACAAAGGCAAGATGACAATGATACTTTCGATGCATGTGGGCAATCATCAGCAACAATCCAAATTAAGAGAAAAGTTCAAGGTTAGCCATAATTATAACAAATCTATATCCTCTGTCCTAAGGAATTAAGAGGGTCAAATCACAATGGTATTAGCAATTTCACGCATGACCAGTTTTTGGTTAAACTCACCATGGATATTATGTGAGTCCTGACATTAAAAGGCATAGACTGAGATACAGCGGGGCAGCAAGATTTAGATCCAGATACATGTTGATTGTACAAGTATCTCCGCACACACATTGACTGTCTCCATTTGAGGAAACAAAAAATCACACCACTGAAAGGTTCTTCAATGGCATAGAAACTAGCAAGAAGTGATCAGTAGGGATTGCCACCTGATTTATTAAAATCAGTGATTAAGACATTACAGATTCATCAAGATCTCTCCAGCTGGCTTCCAGAACGTTTGGTATAGCTCTCTACATATTTCGAAGTGCTTTGAATACTTTACAGGGCAAACACAAATAACAGAACAAACACTTGACAGTCGAATAACTAATCCTTAAGCATGTCTTCTACCTGTTCTATTTTATAAGAAGCAAAAAAGTCAAATTTCTATCAGTTTAGGAACCACGAAGGTTAGTTCAAACGCACTGGTAATTTCTGTTTTTATATTTCCAGATACAAGATGCGTAAAATGGATCCAGCCCCCTGAATGTACCACTGTGAAGATAAAGTTCAATTCTTTTAGACTTTAAGGAAGAAATCCTTATTGCGGTGTAGACAACTGCTGTTATTTCGACGCCCTGGAGATAAGGACCACCAATCTTACTGTTGGTGACGTGTAAGAGCTCAAAGTTTGTTGTCGAGTATTCTTGACCATCTGATTGTACTGTATTATCCTCGGAATTTTCATTGCTACCAGACACAAGCTGCGCTTTCAAACCAGATAAGTATTCCTGGTCTAAATGTTAAGACAACTAAATTCATTCAAATGTCGATATTGCATCAGCGCTCCTCTACATGGAAACAGGTCTTGGAAAAGAAAATCACTGACGGATATCTGTCAACCACTGTGCATTACGGTACAATATGTTCTTAGGCAACTAACTTTGTGCTCGACTTTGCAGTTACTGTGATCAAGATATTGCTGCCGGAACAGAAGTCACTTCTCCAAGCAATCAGATGATCCTTTTCTTCAGGACAACATCTAGCTACTATCCTGGATGGTCTGCTAATGTGACCTTCGAACCTGTTGCTTCATGTCCGTAAGTTTTCGAGCTGGATTCTTATCGAAAGTTCAAAGATTTCTTGCTCCTGTCGCATTAGAATCACGTCTTCCTCCTCGGAGATCAGCTGTCGAAATCACCAATCATTTTACATCTTCTGGCTCGTTATTTTCTAAATTTAAAACTACTCGTGAATTGGCCCTACATAAAAGGCTGCGCCTCCTCTCTGTTTCGTGAAAAATAAAAAATTATTTTTTCTTTCAACTAATTCCCCAAACTCAAAATAATACACACATACATACATACATACATATATATACATATATATATATATATATATATATATATATATATATATATATATATATATATATATATATATATATATATATATATATATATATGTTATGCAGTGAATTTGAAAGAGAGAGAGAGAGAGAGAGACGCGGTGTTGATAGCGTGAGACCAAGTAGATTAGAGTTTCGAGTTGTAGACTAAACAACCAATGTCGAGATATGGGAAAGTAAGGAGGAGCTTAATAAGTGAAAAGGTCAGCAAAATTGACCTGATTTGTCCTTTGCCAAAGTGGGAGTTGGAATTGAACCATTAAGATTAAAGTATGTATCTTCAAGGAGGAGGAGTTTTATTCAACATAGGTCCAGAGTTCATTCTGATCAATTTTTAGATAGAGTTAACTTGAACCCTTTTTGGGTAAGATCTGTGTCGCTCTCCTCTCTGACATCAAGAGAAATTTCTAAGTCCAGTGTGGCTGGCCGTGTGAACTATTTAGTGTTATAAGAATAAAACCTAAGAAAGTGCCCGGCGAATCACTTAACCCCCTCCTGAAATAAGATAGACAGTGTGAACAGAATTACCAAGTTTCCTGCGTTCCTACGAGTTAACCAAGGTTCGGCTATCGCAGAACATCAATACACAGGTCTTACCAAGTGAAACGTCAACAGACAGAAACGGAGTATTTCATAAATGGGAACCCAGAATGCAACATAAAAAGTGCATATCGTAACATAAAACTGGTGGCAGCTCGGAGGGATTCAGAGATTCTGATACAGAGTATGAGAAGTCACAAATATATATACTACAGGAACAGTACTGACGAACATACACAACCGTTAGAGACTACATATCCCACCTCAAGCCGGTGTTTTATGTTACGATATGCACTTTTTATGTTGCATTCTGGGTTCCCATTTATGAATGACTCCGTTTCTGTCTGATGATCTGATGTCGTTTTTATCTGAATATGTTGATTTCCCGGCAGTGACGGTGTGCTGGGAAGACGGTGTTGAATTAGGAAGAGAGGAGGACTGACGGTTGTTGGTAGGCTACCGAGAGTTGTTGCCCTGCTGAGGCATGGCCATACCTTTTACAGATGGGGCACGGAGGTTTGTTAGGTGGGCCGCTCCGTGAGTGATTGAGGCCCGAGAGGTGTCTGGGTGGCACTATTTTGCGCTGCAAGGTGCCATGGGAAGGATTATATGTCTCCCAGGCATCAGCTAAGCGGCAGGCTTCCTTGAGGGTGGCTGGCTGCTTATCATTAAGATACACAGCCAGAGGCCCAGGCGCACACTGGAAGAGGTCCTCCAGCATGGTCTGGTTGAACAAATCCTCAAAGGTGTCGCACCGCATAGACTCTAACCAGCGGGTCCCAGCTTGGGTCTTGTGACAGGCCCATTCTGTCCAGGACCAGCCGACATTCTTAGCCATACCTCTGAATCTTTGTCTCCACCTCTCAGGGGTGATTTCATATGCCTTAGCGATGGCCTCACGGACGGCAGCCATGTCCCCACGTTGATCTCTTTACAGGGCTCGGTGAGCAGCCTTAGCCTTCCCATCTAGGTGCTTGGTAAGCAGTAAGGCCCTTTCAGCCAGGCTGACGTCATAGGTCTCGAAGAGGAATTCGATCTCTTCGAGCCATTGTTCCGACTCGTCTTCAGTCCATTTTCCCACAAGGTTATTGACTGTCGACAAAGAGGTATTTAGTGTGGATGGAGTGGGGCTAGAGGCTTGTTGTGTTGCTAAAGCTTCTGCGCTTTCCTTCCTGGCTCTCTCCAACTCGAGCTCCCTGTCTTTGAGGGCTAGTTCATGCTGCCTTCTCCGCTCTTCTCTTTCTTCTTCTTCTCTCCGCTGCTCGGCTTCTTGCTGCCTTCTCCGCTCTTCTCTTTTTTCTTCTTCTCTCCACTGCTCAGCTTCTTGCTGCCTTCTCCGCTCTTCTCTTTCTGCTTCTTGCTGCCTTCTCCGCTCTTCTCTTTCTTCTTCTTCTCTCCGCATCTCGGCTTCTTGCTGCCTTTGTTCTTCTTCATACTTTCGCTTCTCAGCAATCTGTTCCCTTACAAACTTTTGAAGGGCCTGGCCAAAAAGACCGTCCTCCTTCCCTATATTCCTAAAATATTGGTGCCCCTCAGTTGACATGTTGCTGATGGGGAAGGGGTGCTGAGTGAGTTACTTGGGTGTTCCCGGAGGAAAAAGGTTTGTGATGATGAGGAAGTGTCCTTAGATTAGTGGCACTTCAATGAGTGGCACCTTTGAATGAGGTGGCACTGTGGATGAGTGTGCCGTGCGAAGGTCACACTAGGGGAAAGCATTCCTGGAGGAAGTCCGAGTCCTTAGGGGCAGATACGCTAGCAAATGGAGTGTTCCTGAAGGCTCTATGGTCCTTATGGGCGGATGCACTGTTAATGAGGTGTTCCTGAAGGAGCTGCGGTCCTTATGGGCGGAAACACCGGTTGTATGGCACTCTGTTTCTTCAATACAGGTGCAGTGGCTTATAAGAGGTTGCTTTGGTTGGGTGGCACTGTGGTGACAGTGCGCTCCTTGGAGCAATGCAAAATATCAGTGCATGAACTGGCACTGAAGGTGAGGTACTCTGCCTGAGCAGAAGGTAAGTAGGGAGTAAAAAGGTAAATGAGAGACTTCAACAGAAGGGAAGAGATAGGAAAGTGAAAGGAGAAAGATAAGTGCTTCAGTGATTGGGTGCTTAGCAGTGCCGCAGATTAGTGGCACTGAGAGGAATGGAAACTGGATGTGACACGAGTGGGTAGCTAGTTATGAGAACTAGTGGGAGCTGCCTGACATGAGGACAGGTAGGCTACGAGGGAGGCACACAATGTGCAATGGTTTTTTAGCACTTGCAACACGCAAGTCTGAAATAAGATATACCCCCACTCCCGCACTCCAGTTGGAACACATAACAAGATATAATATATATGCACTTTATAGCGAACAATAAATGATTTGAGCTGAAGCACTTGGAAGGAAAAAAAACCGTTTAGGTGCACTTATTCGTTAAACACAAGTGCTCAAAACTATGCACTGTGTATAGGATAAATTTTTTTCTTTCTGGGTAATGAATTTGAAATTCCAGATTACATATTAATATAATTCTTTGTATCTGCCTTTTACCATTCGTGGGTTGATTCCCAAACTCGTAAGTAAACTATGTCGGTCCCGTGTTAATGAACGAATACGAGAGGAGAGAGGAGGGAAAAAAAATCTCTCTCTATCTCTCTCTTGGTGAGCATTATGTAATGGCACGTATTTGTTATGAAATTTGTTAAAGTGGTTTTCTTTTAGTCTCAAGAGAAAATACAGTCTTTTGCGGAATTACGTTAAGTTAAGGCTTAAGTCTTTCTGGAATTGCTACTGGCTCGCATGCATAAAAAAAGCTTAGGGTATAGTATGCAAGGGTGTTTCAAACTGTTTCACAAAGTTTCCTGAGTTCCGTTAAGCACACAAGGAGGAGGCTCGTTCCTTGAACGAACGTTGTGGGAACGACTACGCGCAGGAAACAGCTGATTGTAGGCTATTGCTTCGTCGTGCGACAGGACGAAGTGGAATTGGAAGAGAAAAAAAGCTCTACTTTCTTGCTAAGTGCGGGTTTAAAATGCGAAATGAATTATTAATCTTTGAGTATCAGCAATGTCTTTACTTTACATTAATATTCTTTAATATGCACTGGGAGGGTCGTTAAATACCTACGCTCGGAACTGTTTTTATTTCTCCAACACTGGGACAGTTTTACGCATGTGCTATTTGAACACACTGTGTCTCGCTAGCCGTATAAATGCCAAAAATCGCTATACGGTTTCCTGTAAGCTAATGGTTATTTCAAAATTTATCACTAACCAAGAAATGTACATTTTCTTTGCCATAACTATTCCGAAATAAACTCCTAGCTACTGGTCCTAGCTTACACATACAAAATTCCCTAACTGACCCCTTCCTAATTCCTATATTTGCTTGTCCGGCACCTCGACACTTTGTCCTACACACTAGAAATTTTGCAGGGACGGACACTTCGCTCCTACCTCTCTGTTTTCGCTAATATAAGAACCCTATGGGCTCCCCTGTGTTATGAACGCTTGTAACGATACGAGAATTGTTGCGTTTCTTTAAAGAAATATTATTATTACTCTTATTTCCTTAATTTTAGGACATGCACACACTCTGTTTACCAAAGTTCTTGGTTCCGATCGCTTTCTTGTGCTCTTGAATAATGAAATGATTACCGTGAGTTGAAATAATTGATATTATATATTCCTGTTTTTTTTTTAGTCTAGCTTAATAGCGAGGCTAATTAATGCTAATAGACTAATCCTGGCAATTGGTCGTCACTGTCCTAAACTGGACGGTCTTGGTTGGTGAGAAATTGAAACAAAGTTATAATGATGCTGCCACGAAACCAAGAAAGCCAAGCTTATGAGCAAAAGGAAAAGTTATTTGAAAACTTACCTTTGATTTTTCTGGATTTACAATTGAATGAGGAAGGTCGCCATTTGGGAATTAGAATTCCTTTTACAAATTTACAGGGGTTTATTTACAGAGACTTAGCAAGTAAACAATGAGACAACAAAACAACATGATAACTAAGGGGCAAACTCATTGATAGGACACATGGAATAATAATGCAATGATTGGCAACAAGCAAGTTGATTAAAAATGGGGCCAATGTGCAATACAATCAGTCCAATGATAATAATAACATTTAGTCTTGCCCTGTTTACACGAAATAGTCTCAGATAATGCAAATGATGGAACTCCAGGATGGGAGAATAATTCATATGAACATTTTCAGGCCACAGCGGAATTTGGTAATGACTGCGACCAGGAATTTTCAGGATTTTGGGGTGGCAGACGAGATACTGAAGCATGGATTGCGATCGGTCCACATGTCTCTTCTGAAAGAGACGTTCTAGGTTAGGAACGATGGTACACACTGAAGGAAATTGAATTCCCTTATAAATGGGGATACTCTACACTTAAATGTTAGCCACTACATAGCCCAACAGATAATTATAATGAAATCACGTAGGCACAATCTGGGAATCGTAGCAGCGTAGGCTCTAACAATGAACACGTGATCGCACTCACACAAAGAGAAAATTAACACTGATATTGCTTAACCTAAATAGCCCTTAAATTGCACTGGGGGAGGGATAATTGATGGTTATCACGGGATCTTTACTTGAATTCAAGACACGTAAATGGCGAGATATGGGATGCAGGCAGGACTCGAACAAAGGAGGATTGCTTGGTGGAGGAAGGAGTTAAAGTTTAAAGAAATGGAATTTTAAGGAGTTTAAGTAAAAGGGGAAAGGGCTGGCTATTGACTACTTGCAACGTACGAACCTTTTATGACCATTGTTGGCGCCTAAGAATCGTCCCAGTTGTCTGTCGAAGTCAGTTCAACCAGCGGAGTGGGAGAAAATGCAGCACGTGCGCTACAGATGAGGTCACAGGAGTATCTGCTTGCTTCCAAAACATGGCGTCTTGAGCTTTGAGCTTTGGGCCAACCGTATCTGCAAGTATGTCAAGAGAACCAGCAAAGAGGGCAGAGGAAAAGCACACTTATCATTAAGTGCCTACAGATTAAAATCCTACCTGGTCCATAGCGCTAAATGGCCTTTTTGACCGCCCCCATACCTACATGCCTCCCCATTGCATGATGGGGGTGGAAAAGGGGGTTTTCATTGTTCTCTGGATCGTACGATTTTGGGGGGGTGGTTTAAGGAGGCCTATCTCCTCACAGGTGCTAACGGCTATTATCTGGTTCAAATAGGCTCGGTTCTGTCCGATGCCCGCCAATTTCCCGACCCGATAGTCAAATGAATAGCAGATTACTTCAAAATTAAATAAGGTACTGAAATTTACAGGAGGGAGGATGTATATCATGACAATATATATATATATATATATATATATATATATATATATATATATATATATATATTTATATATATATATATATAAATATATATATATATATATATATATATATATATATATATATATATATATATATATATATATATATATATATATATATATATATATATATATATATATATATATATATATATATATATATATATATATATATATATATATATATATAAATATATATAATATATATATATATATATATATATATATATATATATATATATATATATATATATATATATATATATATATATATATATATATATATATATATATATATATATATATATATATATATATATATATATATATATATATATATATATATATATATATATATATATATATATATATATATATATATATATATACACTCACACATAATGCTATCTCTTGTGGCCGACTGGTTAGTGTGTCACTGTAGTCCTGATTCCTCGTCCGTAGCTGGTTAGGCGACCACGGGACCCGGTGGACTTATTATCAACTAGAAAATTCCCTTCGGTAACATATATGAAAATATATTACTTCCGAGGTAGAGTGAATTGGATATTAAAGGACGTTTGTAGCTTTCTGATTGTATATGAATCACGGTGATGTGATAAATAGTCATAATATGGCTCGTGCGACAAACGCACTACACGGTCAACATGGCAGAGGGTGGGTGGATATCGTCTCCAAACGCGAAAACACCTGAGTTCGACGGGTGGGTTGATGGAGATGGTATTCACTTATACCTCTCTTGTGGCCGACTGGTTGAGTGTGTCACTGTAGTCCTGATTCCTCGTCCGTCGCTGGTTGACTTCACGGACGTGGATTTATTATCAACTAGAAAATTCCCCTTCGGTAACATTTATGAAAATATATTACTTCCGAGGTAGAGTGAATTGGATATTAAGGACGTTTGTAGCTTTCTGATTGTATATGAATCACGGTGATGTGATAAATAGTCATAATATGGCTACGATGCGACAAACGCACTACACGGTCAACATGGCAGAGGTGGGTGGATATCGTCTCCAAACGCAAAACACCTGAGTTCGACGGTGTGGGTTGATGGAGATGGTATTCACTTATACCTCTCTTGTGGCCGACTGGTTAGTGTGTCACTGTAGTCCTGATTCCCTCATCCGTCGCTGGTTCGACCCCACGGGACGGTGGACTTATTATCAACTAGAAATTCCCCCTTGGTAACATATATGAAAATATATTACTTCCGAGGTAGAGTGAATTGGATATTAAAGGACGTTTGTAGCTTTCTGATTGTATATGAATCACGGTGATGTGATAAATAGTCATAATATGGCTACGTGCGACAAACGCACTACACGGTCAACATGACAGAGGTGGGTGGATATCGTCTCAAACGCAAAACACCTGAGTTCGGCCGGGTGGGTTGATGGGAGATGGTATTCACTTATACCCTCTCTTGTGGCCGACACTGGTTAGTGTGTCACTGTAGTCCTGATTCCTCGTCCGTCGCTGGTTGACCCCACGGGACGGTGGACTTATTATCAACTAGAAAATTCCTTCGGTAACATATATATGAAAATATATTACTCTGAGGTATAAGGAATTGGATATTAAAGGACGTTTGTAGTTTATATATTATATATATATATATATATATATATATATATATATATATATATATATATATATATATATATATATATATATATATATATATATATATATATATATATATGACCATGAAATATAACCATAAGCAATATCTAACCTATTTAGACTTATTCCTAATTTTTGGGCAGCTTTTTCCCGGCTGTAAACTTCAAGAAGACGTCTAGCAAATGCATTTCTGCATCCACGGAACATTTCAACATGTAAGCGACAAGACAGCCTTCTCTGTAGTTACTGGGTACACTCACTAGTGGTAAACCCGTCGTTAGCCCGACATTTCATTCACCAACTACAAAGATTTCGGAAACCCTAAATTCTGTCTAACCATGTACTGTGGGTCCTTAGCCCATTTCATCCTACATTGCCCAGTTGAAAAATTTTAACGCTAATATGTGCCCGAAAACATTCCATTACAATGTTAATGTTGCGAAGACAGAGAGAGAGAGAGAGAGAGAGAGAGAGAGAGAGAGAGAGTGGGGAATGAATGAAAAGACAGACGGGGAAGCGAGGTTCAAAGAAGGAGGAAGGGTGGGTGCTGGGTGGGGTGAGTACCCCAAGAGAGCCTACCGAATGAATTCGTAAATCTTGAGTGGCTAGGTTTTGGCTATGTCCTAAAATTCAAGAGTAAAGTGTCTTTAAATTCTGTCTTTGGAAAAGGTATTTTATTTATCGAAAATTAGGGGAGGGTGTGAGAAACTCTGTTTCAAAGCAACATACCAATCAATCGATTGGTTTGAAAGATATTGGCAAAAAACGATGACCTAAACCTCCTGAAGTACATAGTACTGTAAGCCTATTGAATAACATAGACTCTACTGTACACTATAGGCTGCACTTCCCTATTCTCTAGGTATCTAACAGCCAATGGTGACGCAACATAGTTCCTAACCAAAATTAACCTGCACTTTACACTTAACATTCAACTTGAGAGATTTATTTAAACCTGTGACACATCAAAAATGGCATCATAGCAAAGATTACAATAATAATAGTAATTATGCAGCTGATAAGTAGGCTACATGAGTCTGTGAAGTTTAGGTCCCTTAACTGAGTCGTATCCAGCTTGATAACAACATGGAAAGTTAAGAAGTCAATACTCGATACAAAGTCACGAAATATTCGGCCTGACTTGAATCATTTAACTAGAGCGTTTGTCGCCAAAGTCTGTCTTATGCCTTTGTCTCTAGTTCTTTAAACTTCTTTCTTTCTTTCTTTCTTTCTTTCTTTCTTTCTTTCTTTCTTTCTTTCTTTCTTTCAAGAAAAGGCTCCAGGCTTCCTCCAAATTTAGTTTCCTCTCCCATTTACATTTCTATTCCTCCAGATGTAGCCGGTATATTTTTCATTATTAAATTCCTTTTTTGGTTTTTCTGGTCTGGGGTAAAAAAAAGGTGGGTGTGGAGTGGGATGGGCGAACTTCAGCCTCCCCAGACCTATTTCTTTTATTAAACAGATATTGATCAGCCCTTCAACGCTCTTTTTCTTTCCGACAGTCTCCAAGTAACACCAGAATTCAGCTCACCTTCACAACTCGGTGGTCATGACCACGAATTGTGCCGAGAACAGCGTCATTGGAATCCAGATGGTGACGTCACTTATTCATCGGTTAGCAGCAGCACGTTCTGTGGAACCTCCCTTCCGTCGCCAATCACTTCTACAGCGAACGAAATGAATGTGTTTTTCTTCAGCAGCAGAGTCACTAAGCTCTTTAATGCCACGTGGTCCGTTGTTCCATAAGCATGACTTATGAGATGCTTGGACGGCAGCAATGACATGGGCAGCAGTATCCTTCAGTAACAGTCATTAAAGTGCACTTGTGAATTTTGAAATTTAGAATCATATTCGTGTAATGAAAAGGGCAGAAGTTGCCCGTATTTTTTGCTTGTTATAACCAAGTAAAGCTAACGCATATTAACTTCTTTTTTGTCTTTCAAAGTTACCAGTTATTCTTATTCCTCTTCTATCCCATCCATTTCTTCCTAAGGACTTCCTTGAGAAGGATTGTTGGCTTGTCTGTCCCACAGAACGTTTCTTGCAAGGTAAACTAAATAATTATAAAAGCATTTACATACAGTATATCAGAGGCGTCGTGAGGTGGACATATGTCCCCGGGAGCAGCATTGAAGGGGCGCCAAAATTTAAGTTGGGAAGACACCTATTTTGCGGGAAATGGGGTGATGAAACCAGCAACTTAAATAAGACTGGCTTCCTTTAATGTTCATTATATATAAATGTAATCATTATGTGTTAATTACTATACTACCAAATTTTATTACGTACTAATAAAATAAGTGGTTCAGTGACTGAGTCAGTGCAAAGATATTGGATAGTCACCCCATCAATCTAGTGTTTCGTTTTCTTTCGTGAGCATTTTTTTTTGTGCATAACGAACTGCAGACTACAATTATTTCTGCATTTTCATACAACCAATGAAGCCTACACCAAAGAAAGGTGCATTAATGTGGCAAGTTTCTATGACACTGACTCAAATGGCTTGGAACTGTTCAGCGAAATTGTAGATTGCAGAATGCTGCTTAAAACACGAGATGATGTTCTGATCACTAACCCACAGGAATTACTTTGTTTCATTGTACAATACGGGAATGAAAGTGTTTTCCTAAACCTTCGAGTTGCAGTATCAATTGCTAGTTGTGAGCGATCATTTAGTAAGCTGAAACTTATCTTGTCGCATCTACGAACTGGGGCAAGAGAGATTGTCAACTTAAACTCTACTAAGTGCAGAGCAAAAGATCACAAGCAAAATAAACTTTGATGACGTGATAGACAAATTTGCGGGTGTAAAAGCTAGAAAGATAAAATTGTAAACACATTGTAACGTGCATCAATACTTAATGTCCTACAATTCATTGTCAATCTTTTTCTTTGTTTAGGTTTTCTGTTGTCAATATCTGTCTAATTATCTTTGCATTCTAATACCTTTATACCGCTTTATTCCCTTGCATATGGTTGATCCTAAGCATCCATCACTTTAGTCTTTTTGTTTTCATTATTTTGACGTATGTTAAACATTCTTTAAAGGAAATTAAGGTTTATAGTTAGTTAACTAATTCATCTTTGTTCTTAACAGTTTTCTTTTCAGGCATTATAACTACTCAGTCTTTACCACAAAATTTTTTTTTTCTAGTATTAACTTCTATGCTGGCAACAAATTGTACATTTTCATGATTTTCTTAGCCCCCTGTATTCTCAAATGTTTAACTCCTTTTTTAGTCAAATTTATTTAATTTGCCATTTGTCTTTGGTTATTAAGAGTTACTGGTTACTGTGATGCTTTACTATAGTCTACATTTTAGTTATCTTATCAACATTTTGGAATTTATTTATGAGGGCTAATGATTAATTAATTACAGTATATCTTTTACGTGTAAAATAAACTATTTCAGTTTGCAAATTCGGTTTGTGTTCTATCATTCCAGAATATTATTATGCAAATTAGAATGTTTTGTTTTCAACGCAATATATCTAAAATAATGAAGGCAAACATTTCCTGCCAAGATTAGCACACTCAACTGAAAATAGTCCTCCCCACCCCCACCCCCACCCCCGGTCCCCTCCCCTCTTTAGGGGCGCCATAAAAGACTTTGCCCCCGGGCACCAGCAGCCCTCACGACGCCACTGAAGGAAATACAATTTTTACACTGTTTTTTCACCAACAATTATTTTCCATCAAACTTTTCTTTTCAATATGTGCGGAAAATATTAGAGGATAACTTCATGCCAAAGTACAAAATTCCAACTATTCCCAAACTTCAAATCTATGCCAGTCTTCCATTTGTACATGATAAAACTTTTAGCCAAAAGTTTTCTCAAATTATTTCTAGCCATTATGGAGTCGTAAAAATTAATCTAAGTCCAAAGACCGTTTAAGCGACCTTATGACGTCTGGGGTAGTATATAAATATGATTGTCCTCGGTGTTCTCGAGGAATTTACGTGGGTTGCACCCAAAGACTTCTTAAGGTTCGCGCCGATTCTCACACTATTGCCATCTGTTGGAAGTTTTAAGAAATACGGGCCTACAGTACTTTATCGGAAACATCTTCCACATCACTTGCAGAATTTGGTAGGTTACTGGGGTTTTCATGATATTATGTAAAGTTGGATTCATGATATATAATCATTTTATGATATAAATATATATCAGCATATTTATTCATTAATAATATACTGTACGTATATATACATGCATGTATATAAATATATAACATTATATATATATATATATATATAAATATATATATATTCATATATATACTGTATATATATATATATATATATATATATATATATATATATATATATATATATATATATATATATATATATATATATATATATATGTGTGTGTGTGTATCACTTTTTGTCTGTTATAGACCAAGTCATTATTGCATTCCTTGACTTTAATGAACTTAGCTTTTTGATGGGCAATGAACAGAGGGAAGTTGTTTTTACATTTTGTTATATCCTTATCCTTGAACGTACAATGAAAAATATTAACTATACAGAATGGATATTTACATATGAAACTAAACACAAGCAGTACATGGATTCCTTTGTGTAAATAACATCATTGTTCCTCCGGCAAACATAAGTGAGTCTTCTGCCTACATTATCGGAGATTCACTCTAATTTCCTTTCCGTCAGATTGAGGCTGGCTCCTACTGCCTCGTGCCAGCTCGTAAGAACTGCAAGTCTTTTCTGTAGTCTTTTGTTTGCTTTTTCCAAGTGTTCCGTCCTCATCTCGAGGTTCTTGAAGTCGCGGAGTAACGTTTCGTTCTTTGCCTGCAGATTTCGCAGCTCATCTTCCAAAAGAAGATTCCTCTCGTCCATGCTGCTGGCCAGCCTCGCCATCTCTTCCAGCCGGTGGTCTTTCGCTTGCAGTAAATTATCCTGCTGACTAAGCTTCATTTTTCTCTTGTAGCTGACATTGGAGGAAGCCATTTTCTTTCGACAGCTTTCCAACTTGCTCTTGCATTTCTCGAACGTTTAACTGGAGGTTTTCCTTCTCAGTCTTACAGTGGTTGAGTTCGCTTCCTAGTCCTCTGATTCCTTCAGTCATCTGCATCCTCTCTTCTCCCATCTCACGCAGTTCCGTGTCCAGCTGACTTGGTACTTCCTCTTGTTGACGAAGTTGACAATTAAGCTTTGCCAACTGAGCAGTCAGGCTCATTACTTTGTTGTTCGGGTATCACTTAGCTACTGGACAGCGGCACCGTTCTGAGTCAGTCGCTTATTTTCTGCTTTCATCCTCGTTATCTCGTCTCCCAGCATATTTATGCACATTTTCCTGAGCCGGCATCTCCTTCTGCGTCAGCTGCTTTTCGTTCTCAAGCAAAAAGGATCTTGTCCTCCAAGATTTTGCTGTTCCCTCTTCTGCGTGTTAAACCGTCCTGTGTACGACTGCTTATCCTTCCTTTCTGTTTCCAGTTCCTTTCTGTGCATCTCTCCTTTTCTTTTTCCGTTTTATTTTCTTGAAGAGTATTTTTCAGATCATGAACTCTTTTGGTTAAGTTGACATTCTCCAGTGTCAGATTCTTCCTCTCTTCTCTTTCGAGACGAACTTCTCCCTGCAATGCTTCAGTTTTCCATTGTAATCATCATCTTCGATTTTCTGCTTCTTAATGTTGTCCAGTATGTTGCCTGTTACAGCGCTAGCCAATCCAAAAACAGCAACCAGAAGCAAATTCTTGATTCCAGAGGCGGCTTCCAGACCTGGGTCCATTTTGCCGGACAACAGCACACCAAAAACTGCTACTAGGCGGAGGCAAGGCAAAAGAAGTTGTAGACCCATTTCGAGTCTGTAACGACAGAACCGACTCTTCAGCTTATATTCACCTCCCTCTCACATTTTTCTTTCTGTGTTTTTCAGAATTTCACAAATTTTCTCTAGAAAAATCTAAAATTTTTCCAATTTATGCATCACTAAATCCGTAAAAAAAATATCAAATAACCTTGGAGACTCGTCGTTATGGATTTCACATCATTAAACATAACTCTTAATCCCGACCATCTTTATCACTTGTATACCATCAGAATGACTCTTACTGGCTGCTCTAGGAGCAAGATCCCGTGCCGGAATAAGGCCAACTTATTTTCAAACAACATGTACACACCACACACCTGTCTCAGACCCACTATTGTACCAAACGTTTTACTCTCTCTCTCTCTCTCTCTCTCTCTCTCTCTCTCTCTCTCTCTCTCTCTCTCTCTCTCAATAAAATGTTTGGTATATAAAAAGTTTTGGGACATGTGTATATGTATATATATATATATATATATATATATATATATATATATATATATATATACATATATATATATATATATATATATATATATATATATATATATATATATATATGTATATATATATATATATATATATATATATATATATATATATATATATCTAAGAAATCGAGGAAAAATTATTTGCTTCTGATTCAGAATCTGATTATGATATAGATGATTCTGACCTGGTGGAAAGTGAGGATGATGATGTTAATGATGGGATGATGTATTGATAATGCCAAACATGGATGAAGTTGAATTAAATGATAATAATCCCAAAGAGGTCGATAGTACAATCAATTTATACACTCATAAGGTAATTAGATTGACAATTTGACTCCTATGAATGCTTTGTAAATTATTCTCTAGGAGGGATGATAACGTAACAAATGAATTAAATATTTCCATTTTATGATAGCAGAAGCAAATTTTGCCTAAAAAGATCATGGTATGTTTATTTTTCATTTGAAATTAAAAACTTACCATTGAAAGTTATGAGTTAAAAACCTTCATATTAGCATTTGTTTCAGACGCAGTACGTTGACAGATATCAGTTTGATGAAACAGGATATGATGATGTATCATTCTGATAGAATGGTGATTATTTTGTACATATTTTGAAGTTGCATTTATGTATGTGAAATGATGATGATATATGTGTTGATGTTGAAATATCATAATCCAAAGATTTTTTTTCCAATTTTTAATGGATTGATACATGTATTAATTGCAAGCTAAAAATTATAAAAAAACCATAAGGTAATTAGATTTGGAACATTTGGAGCTGGAAGCACTTTCAAAGCAATTAGATGGGAATGCTTTCAAAACTGGGACATGTTAAGATTTTTGTATAATTTATATCAATTTTATTCTCTTATGGAGAAGACTAAAAATTACAAATAGATGTTTTTGGGAAAAGTCTGTGAATATATATATATATATATATTTATATATATATATATATATATCACTTTAAGAAATCGAGGAAAAAACTTTGATTCAGAATCTTAGGAAAAGATGATCTGGTGGAAAGTGAGGATATGACAAATGATTTGATGTGTTGATGTTGCTGAAATCTAGTTGAATTAAATTATAATAATCCCAAAGATAGTCGATAGTACAATAATTTATACACTTAAGGTAATTAGATTGACAATTTGACTCCTATGAATGGTTTTAAAAGATCTAGAAATAGATACGTCAAAAGAATTAAATATTTCCATTTTATGATAGCCATGCCTAAAAGATCATGGTATGTTTATTTTTCATTTGAAATTAGTTCACAAACTTACCATTGAAAGTTATCTGAGTTAAAAACAGCTTCATATTAGTTACATCTAGTTTCAGAGCAGTACTTGCAAGGGACAGATATCAGTTTGATGGCGCAGAGAAAGGATGATTGGTATCATTAAAAAAATAAAGACATCTATATTATTTTGTACATATTTTGAAGTATAGCATTTATACAGAATGTACAGTACAAGAAGTGTTGCAAATATGGAACATGAATATCATACACTGATAGTGTACTAAAAGGATTACTTGTGCCACTAACGAAGACCTCAGAGTCAATGACTTTTCATTTTTTTTTTTTTTTTTTTTCCAATTTTTAATCATTTATTGACGCATGATGTATTAATTGCAAGCTAAAATGAAGTTCATTCCTGAAAATATAGGGCTTAAAGTGTAGTACATTTTTCATTTTTAAGCTGGAAGCATTTTCAAATGTGCACGTAGCTGGGAATGAGAGTCAAAATAAATTCGGCTTCGTAGTTACAAGTTATCCTTGGTGTCGAAGTCGAGAAGTTAAGAGGCATTATCATGTTAAATTACACACACACACACACATATATATATATATATATATATATATATATATATATATTTATATATATATATATATATATATACATATATATATATATATATATATATATATATATATATATATATATTTATATATATATATATATATATATATATATATATATATATATATATATATATATATATATATATATACATATATATATATATATATATATATATATATATATATATATATATACATATATATATATATATATATATATATATATATATATATATATATATATATATATATATATATATATATATATATATATATATATATATATATATATATATATATATATATATATATACATATATATACATATATATATATATATATATATATATATATATATATATATATATATATATATATATATATATATATATATATATATATATATATATATATATATATATATATATATATATAAAGAATTGAAGCAGTGAAACAGACTGGTACATAAAAACATCTTTATTTGTGCCGACGTTTCAAGACAACTGGTCTCATTTTCAAGGCTGCAATAAAAGAATAAATATTGAGAATACATATAAATTATACAAAAATCTCTTTAACCCTTTCGCAGCAGAGTTTATTTTGACTCTCATTCCCAGCAACGTGCACATTTGAAAGTGCTTCCAGCTTAAAAAATGAAAAATGTACTATGCCTTTAAGCCTTATATTTTCAGGAATGAACTTTATTTTAGCTTGCAATTAATACATCATGCGTCAATAAATGCTTAAAAATTGGAAAAAGTAAAAAAAAAAAAGAAAAGTCATTGACTCTGAGGTCTTGGTTATTGGCACAAGTAATCCTTTTAGTACACTATCAGTGTATCATATATTCATGTTCCATATTTGCAACACTCTTTGTACTGTACATTTCTGTATAAATGCTAGACTTCAAAAATATGTACAAAAATAATATAGATGTCTTTATTTTTTAATGATACCAATCATCCTTTCTCTGCGCCATCAAACTGATATCTGTTCGAGAAGTTAAGAGGGCATTACGACTATTAGAATTACATATGTGTCTGGTAAAAGTGACCATTAGATTCTACACACACACACACACACACACACACACACACACATAACACACATATATATATATATATATATATATATATATATATATATATATATATATATATATATATATAATATATATATATATATATATATATATATATATATATATATATATATATATATATATATATATATATATATATATATATATATATATATATATATATATATATATATATATATATATATATATATATATACTCGTATATGTATATATCAGGTTGAAGAGGTGAAGGCATGTACTGTATGTCTCCCACAAGATCAATATACCTGTCCCAGATGTAGTCAGGGAATCTACGTTGGATGTACGAGGAGGCTTCTCGAGGTCCATTTCTGCTCCTCCAAGGTGTCAGCTTCAGGACGGTTTGCACATTATCCAATCCCGAACTATCCAATGTTCGGAACCATTCTAAGATTTGTGGTACCCGCTTGGATAAAATGATTTAAAAATTATTGGATCTGCCCGTAAGGACGACGAGTTGATAGTGTTAGAGTCGCTTTTTATAAAAAGTTAATGTACCAACACTAAACACTCAATCGTCGTCCACACGTTCGTTATAGGGTTTCTTTCGTTTGTTTATTTTCTCCCTGTCTTTTTAGTCACTTTTTAGCTCTTGCCTCGGTAAGTGATCCTTTCAAGTACTTGTTTTAATTTTTGTATTTGTAAATGTGTAAACAAATTTGCTACATACTAGCGCTAACAGCTTCGATCTGGTTCAAACTCTCTGTGTTTTCCCCCCGTCAATTTTCCTCTGCCCCACAGTCCAAGGAACAACAAACTGCATTTCAAAATTAATCATGTGTTGGGGTCTACATGAGAGGGATATCCCTTGATTATATATATATATATATATATATATATATATATATATATATATATATATATATATATATATATATATATATATATATATATATATATATATATATATATATATAATATTTATATATATATATATATATATATATATATATATATATATATATATATATATATTTATTTATATATATATATATATATATATATATATATATATATATATATATATATATATATATATATATATATATATATATATATATATATATATATATATATATATATATATATATTTATATATATATATATATATATATATATATATATATATATATATATATATATATATATATATATATATATATATATATATATATATATATATATATATATATATATATATATATATATATATATATATATATATATATATATATATATATATATATATATATATATATATATATATATATATATATATATATATATATATATATATATATATATATATATATATATATATATATATATATATATATATATATATTTAGGCATTTTTATGCAGGAACACATACAGATCCAGTATATATACATACATTTATTTATTTGTCTACGCGTTTCTTGATTTATTGGTCACATTTATTTTAGGACATCATCTATTTTTATAAATTAAAAAGGGGCATTCAGCATACATAGTTAAAAGTAAACATACACAAAACATAAAAAATTTATTATTATAGACAATCAGTTGAACTTAAACAATCATTTTTAAATACATTTTACACATTAAAGTACCAATAAAAGAAAACTTAAAATAAACTTAATAAAAACTGAACTTAATAAAAGGAACTTAAAGGAGAGCATTTATTTTTCAGGATGAAAGAGGAAAACACACTAAAAGAAAACAGCATAAAAACAGAAGGAGGAAGCAAACAAATATTAACAAATTTTCAATTATTCTATGAACAGAGGAACAGCCGATGATTTTTAACGTCGGTACATTTTCTTTTGATGTTCAGACTTTCCAAGAGAAGCAGTTCTCCAGGTTCCTTTAGCAGCCAATTATTCTGAAGTTTTATTTTGTTGATGTCTTGCAACCTCTAGCGTGGGATCTTATATTTGAAAGTTCGGGATTAGACAATCTGCAACCCGTACGATAACTTTATGTGAAAATCGGCCCTGACCTTGAGGAGACGCCGAGTCGAACCAACGTAATTCCCGGAACTACATCCGGGGCACTTGTACTCATAGCATAATTCGATTGTTTGTTTATATTTTGTCCGCCTCCTCCTTCTGTTTTTATGCTGTGTAATTTTAGTGTGTTTTCCTCTTTCATCCTGAGGTGCGCCTTTTGCTTTCCTTTTAAGTTTATTTTTAAGTTCCTTTTATTAAGTTCAGTTTTTTATTAAGTTTATTTAAGTTTCTTTTATTGGTTCTTTAATTTGTAAATGTATTTAAGTGTGATTGTTTAAGTTTTGATTGTCTATAATAATTTTTTTATGTTTTGTGTATGTTTACTTTTAACTATGTATTTGAATGCCCCTTTTTAATTTATTTTATAGATGATGTCCTGATGATGTTACCACGGGTTTTTAATGAGACAAATGAATTTATGTATATACTGTATCTGTATGTGTTTATTTTTCCTATTTACTATAGTATTTATTCCGGTGTGTGGATTATATATTTATATATATATATATATATATATATATATATTTATATATTTATATATATATATATATATATATTTATATTTATTTATACATACATTTATACATACATACATACATATTTATATATATATATATATATATATATTTATATATATATATATATATATAAGTAAATATTTACATATACATACAATATATATACATTTATATATGTTTTAAGAATTTTTACTTCCAATATATACGTCCTCACAGGAATCAGTCAGAATTCCTGTTAATGGGAAACATTTATTTTATTTACAGTAAAACTTGAATTAGTGCATAAAAAAGTAAACACTTAAAAGGAAAATTATTTATTTAAAAACAGAGGGGTTTCACTGCAACGTAAAATGGGTATTCACATAATGTCTGGAAAATTTATTTAGTGTTAATGAGTTATCTTACTCACATTCTATGGCCATCGGGAAGCCGTCCCTCAAAGTTGCTGTCTTATTCACAAGCAAAGCTCAAAAGAGTGATCACACCAGCGGCATATCGATGTGAATACCCATTCTATGGTTACTCTATAATATACACATTAGAGAGCGTACATATGCAAACATTCATTTATTTTTTTATTGAAGTGTGACGTACCGTTAGGTTCAGTGTTTTAGGCCCCGTCTTCTGAACCCCAGATATCACAAATTTTTCCATATTTATGTATTTTTATTTTTTATGCATCTTGGTCATTGACCGGAAGCTGTGACTGAGTGCGTTGATACCCACTGTCTTTTATTAATTTTTACACACTATTCATCATGATTATGCAGTGTTGAACGGATGTTTTGAAAAACCGGTTTTTCAATTTGCATCATTTAGTGTTGACGGGCTGGACCGATTTCATTGGCTGCGTAGTAATGCATTTGCACTCGGGATTGGGAGGACGTCTGCTCAGCACGTTTATTCATTCCAGCGCCAATGGCTCAATTTACATTTTATTGAATTATTTTTTTATTCTGAGATCCATTTGCTCATTAACCTTATCTACATTTACTTTCTTTCGGAAGTTATTTTTCCTGGTGAAATCTTTTATTTACTTATTTATTTTCTTCTAATTTTCGTTACGAGACCTCTTTCTTTTTCTCACCTTCCTCCTGAGGACCTGATTTATCTTCCTGCATTCCTGCGCATTGGTTCCAATCAGTCTTCCAATTTATTTTTTTCCACTAAATTTCTCATTTCCTGTTTTTTCACCACTCTTATTGCCTCTTATAAACCTAAAGTCACTCACTGCCGACTGACTTTATCTTACAAAAAAAAAGGTAGTAAGAAGCTAATTTTCTCCTCAAATGTATATTTTGTAAATATTTTTTCCTTATTTTTCTAATGAATTCCCTTTCCGAACATATTTCTACAGGTTCTTATCTCATGTGGTTTATTTAAAAGCTCTGCCTTCCCAATATTCCATCTCTTTTTCATTTACCTATTTGTGCACTGGCATTCTCTAAAACCTGCAATGCACAGATTCAAATTCTTCAAGAAACTCTTGTACTCTAATTCTCTTTCAGTCCTATTTACACACATTCTCTATCAGAACTTTCCCTTTTCTCAGGCTCAATTTATTTACCCCATAAAATCTATTTACTAACACATATGTATAATCCTTGCCCAGAGTTTCATTGATTCCACAATCAATACAACTTCCCAATGTACACTTTCAGCTATCCTCAACATTGATTTTTATCCTTACCACTCCCGCACAAAATTTATTTTTTATTTCTATCTCACTCAGTGCCAAACCCGGCAGCTTCCCTTCTTAAACCCATCAGCTATCACACATTCCTTATCTTCTGCACCACATTAATATACATTTAAACCAGGGAGA